>NC_142357.1:32425819-32578319 GCF_059441175.1 Urocampus carinirostris
TGACAGCAATACAAACACATACAAAAAAAAATATAATATAAAAGGGAAAAAGTTGCTAAAAACACACACAAATTTTTGTGGACCGTGGCCAACCCAAATGCCCAACCACCCAAACAAGTTAGGCACCTCGGCACCCAAGTCCGTCATGCTTTCGTCCGTCCAGATAAAACGGGACTATGTCACTCGGGTCAGGGTGACACAACACACTCTTCTGTTCAACAGCAGGGCCCGACAGCTTTCACTGGTTTAACCCTGCCGCATCATAGGGGTGCTCTGCCCATCCCTTAGAAACATCCCACTATCCTTTTTACAACACCTCTCCACTCATTCCTATCACCAACAAGAGCTTTAGCTTCCACTTGATTTAGACTTCAGAGCACTCATAACACCATCAATCCACGTCAATCGCGGCCTTCCTCTTGGTCTGCTTCCATTTACTTCTGCTCTTTAGATCCTCTTCAACATCCGCTCCTCATCCATCCTCTCCAGTTGTCCAAACCAACCGAGTACTCTTATCCACACGCTTGCTCAGTTCCACTACTACTTCATTTCTGTCTCCTAACATACTCCTCAAACATTTCATTTCAAAATCATTTAATTTCCTTCTCAAATCTGCGTTCAGGCTCCAAGTCTTTGCACCATACAACACAGTCGGCACAATCACACTCTCATACAGTCCCACAATTTTCATTGTGATGATGAGAATTTATACTCATAACATATAAAGATGGTTGGCGTGCATACATACAGTGCGTGATTACAGTAGTCGACAAACACCATACTAAAAAGCTACCAGAGAAAAACACGCCAGGCTTTAAAGTTATGTCAGAAAACAGGATTTCAAAGCAGTGAAAGGGACAAATAAGACCAAATCAAAACTAAAATTTTAAGTATTCTCCATTTGAAATTACAGCCTTGTGCGCACTAATTATTGGAAGGACATCTCAACTTGTAGGAAGGAATTTCAGAAAAGTTTTTTAAAGCGCGAGAGATTTTGAACTGAATGGCGAGAAAGGCATTCCGTAAGGTAATCCAGTCGTTCTGAACTGACTTTGAAAAAGGAATTGTGGGAAGTAATTTGGTTGTCCTGAAAAGTATATAAATACACGCATGGTACATCGTCAAAATGTTTGACGCTTACAATTCTTAGTTGGAGCTCACTAAAAATAATGAGATAATACCTAAGGACTTTTCATGTGTTGTATGTATTCCTGGTGGTCTAGTGAATAGGATCCAGTGCTCTTCGGGGTTCAACTGGGTTTTTGCCTATAAGGGGGCGTGGCTTAGTGAATGATGGAATCTCTATTCATGTACAGTGGTACTTCTATATACGAGCTTAATTCTCTGCCAAATCGTGCTCGTAGCTTGAATTGTTCACGCAAATTTTCTCGATATGAAATAATTAAAATCCAGTTGGTCCGTTCCCGTCTTTGCAAAAGCATCCGAGTGAACTTTAAATGGCCATAAAACACATCTTCTTGATCAATAAAACAGATAGTAATTAAACATAAAAAATAGAAAAAGAAGATAAATAAGAGTATATAAATGAAATTAAATGCAAGTTTACTATGAGAATTTACCACGGAGGCAGTCGCTGGAACGAAGTTGTGTGTAGGGTACGAAAGAGGGAGGCATTTGCAAGTACAGTGGAACCTCGGTTCTCGACCATAATCGGTTCCAGAACCCTGTTCGAAAACCGATTTGTTCGATCACCGAAATCATTTTTCCCATTAAAACTAAAAAATGACAGAGATCGCATACCTGCTAATTTTTACGTTTTCCTCATGTTTAAAAACATTCGATGTGCAATAAGAAAAGCCAAGATTTACACAAAATGGTTAAAAAAAATAATTAAATAAAACAAAAATCAAGTTCTGGCAATGTAGAGATTGGGATTGAGATTAAGATTGTGTTATTCCCTTTCAAATCAAGTCAAGTCATTTTTATTTGTATAGCCCTTAATCACAAGAATTGTAAAAGGGCTGTCCAGACTACAGACTATTATTACACCATCCCCTGATCTAAAACCTACATGAGGGCAAGGGAAAAGCTCAAAAACCTCAGCATGAGGAAAATAAAGGAACCTTGAGAAGAGACTGCACACGAGGTTATCCCCCTTCCAGGATGACCAAAACGGATGTTCCATTAACAAACAACAAATAAAATATAGAATAATTCAAGTATAATATAAATTAGAAAAATAAAATAAAAATGATGACCGGGTTGCAATGGATGTAGCATTAACAAGCAATACACATATATTGTCAACATGAAATATAGGTCATTCTTAAGATATAGAATAGAAGTGTGTTTTAAGCCTAGATTTAAACGGTTCCACTGAATTTGCAGATCAAATCTCGAGGGAAAGAGCATTCCACAGCACCGGGGCCCGAATGGAGAATGCTCTCGAACCTGTGGATTTCTTCTTGGCTCTTGGGATCACTAGTAAACCAGCATTTTCAGAACGAAAGGCTCCGGACCGGAACATAGGGGGAAAGACAATCTGCAAGATATGAGGGAGCAAGTCCATGCATGAGTTTGTATAATACCAACAGAACCTTAAAATCACATCTTAAGTTAACAGGGAGCCAATGCAGGTTAACTAAAATCGGGGTAACCCGATCAAACTTTCTTGTCCTAAAAGCTTTGCTTTCCGATTCAAACCGTTGATTTATTTCAGGGGGTGAGGATGTGGGCACTCGGAAGGGTCTTATTTATAGCGTTATTGGTCTTGTGGGAGGACCCTGCCAGTAAAAACAAGGCAGATTCCCAAAAAAGAGACTCCGGGAGAGAAAAAAAACGCAAATGTGGGGCTATTTTCAGTGGGCTGATGAATGAATAGCACTTCGACTCCACAACCGCCGCATGTGAATTTAGAATTTGTGACGAGAACAAAGACAAAACCCCCGCCTGGGATGCTCAACACCTCCCAAAAAATCAGGAGTGTCATGAGCTAAGTGACGTTCCTACGAAAACATCCCGAAAACCGCAGTTGAAACCCTAATTGTGTGTATTTTGTGTCAAAAAATGACTCCTGTTAATCGTAACGCAGGTCAGATGTTTTTCTCTTCTTTTAACGGACGTGAGAAATCCCAAACTCTTTCAATGCTAACGTTGTACAGGGAAGATGAATGTTAGCTAGTTCTTGTGGCGGCGGGTAAACTTTCCGTGTTTTTCTTATTGGGACAAGAAAATACTTGAGTGACTCAACAGGCTTCTGAAGTTACTGGGTTTTGAGTTTCTGGACTGGAACAGAGAAATTAAATTCCAGTCCCCAAAAGATTAGTCAATAAAGTGCATACAGAAAAACGTATAAATAAAAATTATTTCTAGGTAAAGCGCTCGTCCTGGGATCAAGAGGTCGCAGGTTCGATTCCTGGCTCCTCCGTGTTATATGTCGAAGTGTCCTTGGGCAAGACTCTGACTCCCTAATGTCCTTGATAAGCAGGTAGTTGCCTTGTACGGCCGACGTTGCCATCGGTGTGTGAGTGTGTGTGTAAACGGGTAAGTGTGAAGCACATTGTAAAGCGCTTTGGGAGGTCTTCAGTGATGTTTTTCTGTATGTACTTTATCGACCTGTCCTCCTCCCCGCCGGTGTTGAGCAGATCAATCCAACTCCTCCACTTATCTGGCCTTCTGCTGCAACATGCCTGCCAGGCAGGAGACAGGGCCAAAATCGAGTGACCACTAATACCAGGTCTAAACATGACAGAGACAAATATAAAGCGCAGTGCAGTGTGGACCTCTGTTTTTCAATTACAGAAAAGGACTTTGCTAGGTGTCATTTGTGTGGTGAAGTGTTGTGCTACTGCGGAAACACGGAAAAATTTAAAACACATGTCATGATTGCTGATTCGGGGCACCATGTGAATGCCCCGTTGGCGCCAACAACCCCATGCGCTGATTGGTTCATGGACCCGTTTTAAACCCCCGGCTTCCAAGAGGAAGCCGTCAGAACGTCCTGCGAACTTAAGGTATTGCTAGGCAAGCACCGTACCCTCTGACAATCTCCTGCCGTTTTCTCCTGCCTGATTACCTGTTGCAGACCTGTTTCTGGACCTGTTTCTGCCCTGCTCTTCCATCCCGACCTGTTTTGCCCTGTTTCCTGCCTGATGCTTGTTGCCGACCTTTTTTTCTGGACTCGATTACCGCCCTTGCTCCCCTGTCCCGGCTACCGACCAGCTTTCCTGCCACCCACGAGTATCCTCGCTCGACGCGGAAGTGCCACTTCCGTGTTCCTTGTGTCCGACAATCATCGGATCGTGGAAGCAAGCACTGTTCTCTATTTCAATAAAACTAGGTTTAACGAATGCTATTGGGTCCTGTCTCCGTTTCTGGCTCGTGACAACACATGGAAAAAGCTCACCCTGCAGAGTGCAACGATTGCAACCAAACCATATACTCCTTACTCTTACTACCGTTCATAGTTAAGCAGATTACAGAATGGGACTTCAACTATGCCCTAGACTTTTGGGACACCCTCTATATTCTGCTTAATGAATGTTACTGGGGCTATTTGGAGAAAGTAGGGCAAATTAGGGCTACCTGATCCATGCATAGGACGCATCATTTTATAATTCACATGGTTCATAACCTAAGAAGAAAGTATTAGCTTATACACTGTTTTTTTTAATGTTAATTTGGTCTATTTTACTTTTGGAGTATATTCCGGTCCGGAGCCTTTGCTATGAAAATGCTGGTCTTCTAGTGATCCCAAGAGCCAAGAAGAAATCTGTAGGTTCGAGAGCGTTCTCCATTCGGGCCCTGGTGCTGTGGAATACTCTGCCCTCTGAGATTTGATCTGCAACGTCAGTGGACCTGTTTAAATTTTGGATTAAAACACATTTCTATTCCATAGTTTATGAATGACCTATATTTCATGTTGACGATATCTGTTTATTATTTGTTATTGCAACATCCGTTGTAGCCTGGTCATCCTGGAAGGGTTATTACCTCATGTGCGGTCCCTTCTCAAGGTTACTTCATTTTCCTCATGTTGGGGTTTTTGAGTTTTTCCTTGCCCTCAGGTTGTCACAAACCAGGAACGGAGATGGGACCCAATAGCGTTTGTTTTACTCAGCTTTATCTAAAATGAGGAAGGGACTTGCATCCACGATCCGATGATCGTCGGTCTTGGGTAGCGGGTAGCCGGGACGCGGAAGTGGCACTTCCGTGTCGAGCGAAGGTAGTTGTTGAAAGGGAGAAGAACAGGTCGATGGCCGGGGCGGAGGAGCAAAACATAAACGGGTCCAGCAACGGGAATCAGACAGAACTCAGGGCAGGATAGAGTCGGATAAACGAATCCAGAAAAGAGGTCGGCAACGGGAATCAGAGAGAACACGGGGCAGGATTGAGTCGGATAAACGGGTCCAGAAAACCTTGCCTAGCGGGAAGTATAGGTTCGCAGACGATCTGACTAGTGTTTTCAGAAAGGCGGGAGTTTAAAAAGAGTCCAACAGCCAATCAGGGTCCGTGGCTGTTGGCGCCAACGGGGCAGCCTCAGGTGCCCCGCATCAGTAATCATGACACATGCAGGTTTTAGATCAGGGGAAGGTGTAACCATGGTCTGTGGTTTGCAATAATCTGTGGTCTGTGCAGGCCTTTGATACTCGCTGTGATGAATGCTAATACAAATAAACATGACTTGACTTGACCTGTTCCTGAACAAAAACCTGTAAATCTGGTCACTGTGGCAACAGGGCCATTGAGAGACAGTTAACACTTGATTTGCATTGCTGATTTAATTTAAAACTAATGTGCAATGAAAGGTACTTTAGTTGTAGTTAACTAAGTTGTAGTATCTGTATTTTCCTTACTTTATTGGTTTGACTCTCTTGGCTTTTGTTCATAAACAGTCAAACAGAATTATGTCCATTGTTTTTCAAACTTTAAAAAGCTTGCAATGTATTCATTTATTACAAAATACAACATTTTTAGTGCTTGTTTTTGTTGGGTTTATCGAAAGTATAAGCCAACTCAAGGGGGATAGGGTTCAATTAGATAGATAGATAGATAGATAGATACTTTGTTCATCCCCGAAGGGAAATATTCAATAATCAGGACATTTCTAAGCAAAAGGTATTGATATTGTATTGTATTTATTTACTCAGCCAGTATAAACCATAAACATGATATATACAAGAAATGATTTGACACGCTAACACTCAATAATGATAAAATAATAGATTAAACGAATAAAAAGAATAGAGTGAAAAATATATTGTGGTGTATAATACAAGGTAATTATATAGAATAGTTTAAAAAGAAAAAATATGTAAATAACAAGACTAGAGTAGAATGGGTCGGAGGAACGCCGTTGGCATTATAATACTATACATAATAACCTAAATCAGTTCCCGTTGAACATACGAATAGCGGAAGGGTAAAAACTCTCTTTGAGACGTGTAGTCTTGCTCACAATGGAGCGAAGACGGCGACCTGACGGCAGGTAATCAAAGTACTTGCGAGCAGGGTGACTGGGATCGTCTATAATTTTTAGTGTCCGTTTTCTATTTCGATCGATGTAGATACTTTGCAGGGACGGGAGGCCAGTACCTATTATTTCCTCTGCCGTCCTCACTACTGATTCCATCTTTGACAATTCCTTCTGATAGACGCGACCAAACCAAACTGTGATTGACCTAGTTAAAACGGATTCAATGATAGCACGATAAAAATTGACTAGAATGGATTGACGGACTCCGAATGATTTGAGTTGACGAAGGAAGTAGAGCCTTTGTCTGGCTGACTTTAGAATATCAGTAGCATTGACAGTCCATGTGAGGTCAGCTGACAAGTAAGTACCCAGAAACTTGAATGAACGGACCAGTTCCACCTCACCACAATTAATTGACAGTGGCACATGCGGGGGAGGCTTAGTACGGCATTCTATTATCATCTCCTTAGTTTTACCTACATTCAATAACAGATTATTCTCATGACACCAGGTGGAAAGTGAATCAATTTCTGCTCGGTATTCAGTTTCTTCTCCATTAGAAATAAAGCCAGTAACCGTGGTGTCGTCTGCATATGTAGCGAATAATGAATGGTCAGAATTGGGTTGACAATCATGTGTGAATAGAGAAAACAAAGTTGGAGACAATGGACAGCCCTGAGGCGTACCAGTGTTGAGGACAATAAAACATGAATCTTTCTCACCAATGCAAATAGACTGTTCTCTATTGAGAAGGAAATCTAAAATCCAATTCGATAGTAAAACGGGAAAATTGAGGTCATGAAGAAGTTTAAAATGCAGTTTAGAAGGAATGATAGTGATAGTAAGCCGAACTAAAATCTATGAATAAAACCCTAACGTATGAATTCCTATGCTCAAGCTGACTTAGAATCTCATGAATACAAATTTAAATGGCATCATCTGTCGTGTCCAGCATGGTCGCCGTGGCAACCGGCCGGCCCCGCCCCCTGGGCAACAGCTGAACCAGATCGCTTCATTTGCGCGTTTGCTTCTTAAGGGGGGTTTGGGGTTTTGCGTGGGCTGGCTCATTGCATTTTCTGTTTTGCATTTTCTGTCTGCATTTCCTGTTCTGTTTTGCTCTGTCCTGTTTTGTTTGAGTCGGAAGAAACCTGTGTTTGCACGTTTTTTTCTTAAAGCCTGTTTGTTCTGTCTTGTCCCTGAGTTTTGGACGACTTTTATTTTGGTAAACAAAAGTTTTGATCGTCAACGCAATTGAGTTCTCCCTTCCTGACTCCTGCCTCCGTTCTGGTCCGGTTTCCCTCGTGACATCATCCACACTTCTATTAGCACGATACGCGAAATGATACGGATCGAGATTTGATATTACCCTTCATCTGCTTGGATCGGATCGATACCGAAATTCCCAGTATCGGTCGCGCTTACTCCTAGGTCCCCGCAAATAAAATATAAAATTTCATGTTTGCTTCGAGCCCGGACTGGGTTATTTCGTGCCGATCTTCTGGCCCGGCCACGATCAGGAGCACCTCGACGCCGGGGAAACCCGATCCCCCGGAGCACAAAAGCCGTGTAAAGCATCTGAGACCGGGCCCTTGAGTGCAGTAATTAAGCCGCCTCTCACCTCGTTATCGGCCGGCATCGGCAAAACAGCGATGCAATCAGCGGGCACTTCCCCCAACAACACACACACGGGAACCCGATCCCAATTCTATTGTTGGACTTTTCTGGCTTACACTCTCCGAGCCTTACCGAATGTCAACCGGCTCCGTGTCCCTGACGTACTAAAGCAGGGGTGTCAAACTCAATTGAGCTGGGGGCCACATGCTTAAAAGAAAAGATCTCACGGGTACCGGACTAGTAGGATTAAGAAAAAGAAAGAGAGAAAAGGAAAGAGAAAAGGAGAGGGGGAAAGAAGAGAGAAAGAGAGAGAGAACATGGGAGACAGCATAAGAGACAGAGAAGGTGAGAGAGACAGAAACATGGAGAAAAAGTGAGAGAAATAGAGAGAGAGAACGCATTAGACAGAAAGTGAGAAAAAAGGAGAGAGAAACACATAGAGTAAAAAGAGACCGAAAAAGAAAATTAAAGAAAGAAAGAAAGTGAGAAAAAGAGAGGAAGATCAAAAGAACAAGAAAGGAGAAAAAGATAGAGTAAGAAAAAGAGAGAAAGAGAGTGAGGAAGAGTGAGACAAAGTGAGAAAAAGAAGGAAAGAGCAAAAGAGAGAGCTAAAATGAGAAAAAGCGGGAAAGAGAGAGGGTGAAAAAAGGAGAGAGAAACACATAGAGTAAAAAGAGACCGAAAAAGAAAATTAAAGAAAGAAAAAAAGTGAGAAAAAGAGAGGAAGATCAAAAGAACAAGAGAGGAGAAAAAGATAGAGTAAGAAAAAGAGAGAAAGAGAGTGAGGAAGAGTGAGACAAAGTGAGAAAAAGAAGGAAAGCAAAAGAGAGAGCTAAAATGAGAAAAAGCGGGAAAGAGAGAGGGTGAGAAGGAAAGAAAAAGAAAGAGAAAGTTAGAGCGAGAGAAAGAGGAAAACAAAGAGAGCAAGACAGAGAAAGAAAACAATAAAGAAAAAAATGAAAGAGAGAGAGACAATGAAAGAGACAAGGAGAGGGGGAAAGAAGAGAGAAAGAGAAAGAGAGAACATGGGAGACAGCATAAGAGACAGAGACGGTGAAAGAGACAGAAACATGGAGAAAAAGTGAGAGGAATAGACAGAGAGAACGCATTAGACAGAAAGTGAGAAAAAAGGAGGAAGAAACACATAGGGTGTAAAAAGACACCAAAGAAGAAAATTAAAGAAAGTGAGAAAGAGAGAGAAAGATCAAAAGAACAAGAAAGGAGAAAAAGATAGAGTAAGATAAAAGGAGAACAAAGAGTGAGCATTAGAAAGAAAGTGAGGCAAAGTGAGAAAAAAGAAGGAAAGAGCAAAAGAGAGAGAGAAATAGAAAAAAATGAGAAAAAGCGGGAAAGCGAGAGGGTGAGAAGGAAAGAGAAAGAAAGAGAAAGTTAGAGCGAGAGAAAGAGAAAAATAAAGAGAGCAAGACAGAGAAAGAAAACACTAAAGAAAAAAATAAAAGAGAGAGAAAGAAGGAAAGAGAAAAGGAGAGGGGGAAAGAAGAGAGAAAGATAAAGAGAGAGAGAGAACATGGGAGACAGCATAAGAGACAGAGAAGGTGAGAGAGACAGAAACATGGAGAAAAAGTGAGAGAAATAGAGAGAGAGAGAACGCATTAGACAAAAAGTGAGAAAAAAGAAGGGAGAAACACATAGGGTGTAAAAAGACACCGAAGAAGAAAATTAAAGAAAGTGAGAAAGAGAGAGAAAGATCAACAGAACAAGAAAGGAAAAAAAGATAGAGTAAGAAAAAAAGGAGAACAAAGAGTGAGCATTAGAAAGAGAGTAAGGCAAAGTGAGAAAAAAGAAGGAAAGGGAGAGGGTGAGAAGGAAAGAGAAAGAAAGAGAAAGTTAGAGAGAGAGAAAAACAAAGACAGCAAGACAGAGAAAGAAAACAATAGAGAAAAAAATTAAAGAGAGAGAGAGAAGATAACAAGGGAAAGAGAGAGTGTGAGAAGGAAAGAGAAAAAGAGAGCAAGAAAGAGAAAAAGAGAGCAAGAAAGAGAAAGAAAAAATATTAGAAAAATGAGAGATAGAGAAAGAGAGAGAGGGAGAGAATTACTACTACAGATGCTTTGGTATTTAAACTACAGCTCATTTTTCTCTTGCGCTCCGCTCAGTATTGTGTAGCGGGCCGGATTAACTACTTTTTCAATTAGGTATTTTTTTCATTTTTGTTCTATTCCTCCCTTCTTTTAAGTCATTTTGTGCAAAATTTTACATCATATTTGGTCATGTTGGGATTAAAGAAGCAAAAACAACCCGAAGAGCCGTTTAGGACCCGAAAGAGCCGGTTCCTTTTCGTGAGCCGAGCCGAAGAAGCCGGTTCTCTACTAACTTTACTCAACTTCGTTCTACTTCGACTCGACTTCAAAATACCGCATTTAGGACGGGACGTCAGGGGAACTCGTGTCGTAAGTTTGAGTCCTGATTTTTGTGAGCTGGCGAGATTTTCTTGTGCGCGGAAAAGCTCTAGGTCACAGGTGTCAAACTGGCGGCCCGCGGGCCGCATCAGGCACGCTAAGGGATTGAATCCGGCCCGCGAGACAACAAACAAAGAAGCGCGAGAGAAAAACGAGCTGAAGGTTGAAATATGTCAACTTGATGTTGCCAATGCCAGGTGCCTCTCACAAAGACATTGTACTTGTATTTATTTAGTTATTTCTCTCTCTCTCTCTCTCTCTCTCTCTCTCTCTCTCTCTCTTTTCCACCTATTACTCCCACTCTCTGTCTCCGCCTCTTTCACTCTGTGTCTCTTTTTCTTTTCCTTTGTTGCTTTTTGTCTCTTTCTGTCTTTTAACCTCTTTTGCTCTAACTTCCTTTTTTCCTTTTCTCTTTCTCTCTTCCTACCGTCGCGCTTTCTTTTCTCTTTTCTCTCCTTCTGTCTTTGTATTTTTCTTTGGATTTCTTTCTTCCCCTCCCTTTTCCTCCTCTCTCACAACTTTTTATCTTTTGTTTCTCACTCTCTCTCCCTCTCTCTCTTTTTCTTTCTTTGTCCCGCCCTCTCTCCTTTTCCCTCCCTCTTTCTTTTATTTCTTTATCTCTCTTTTTCTTTCTCTTTAATCTACTAGTCCGGCCCCCGAAGGAATGTCTGTTCTATCGTGTGGCCCCAGAGTTAAAATGAGTTCGACACCCCTGGGTTAGGGTTAGTGCGCAATTGTGCACACACGCAGCTTAGAGGGAAGATTGCTGGAGTGCTTCCTAAAAGTGAGCGCAACGGGGTTTCGGACACCCCGATGGTTACTTACTTTTCCACACTGGCAGCTTTGTGTCGGTCTGACAAAAAATTTCAACCGTCACTTGGCATTATATCCACTCCTTGCCACTTCTTCCATTTTGGTTTCTTGCATTCCGGTGTGACTAGGCGGCCTGCGGGGGAGATCAGGCCCACCAATGGTTTAAATCCGGCCCGCAGGACTACAGTGAGAGAAGCGCAAGAGGAAAATGAGCTGTAGTTTTAAATATTTTCACCGGATGTCACCCAAGCCAGTTAACACTTTTGTGGTAGTATTTCTCCATTTCTCTCTGACTCACTTCTTTTTGATTTATTTCTCCCTCTTTTTCTTTATCCTATTCACTCTCTCTTTCTCTTTTCTCTATTTCTCTCTCACTCTCTAACTCTTTCTATTTCTCTGTCTTGCTCTCTTTCTATTTTCTCTCTCTAATTTACACTTTAATTCGCTTTCTTTCTATTTTTGTCTTTCTTTCTCACCCTCTTTCTCTCTCTCTCTCTCTTTCTCTCTCTCTCTCTCTCTCTCTCTCTCTCTCTCTCTCTCTCTCTCTCTCTCTCTCTCTCTCTCTCTCTCTCTCTTTCTCTCTGTCTCTCTCTCTGTCTCTCTCTCACCTCACTTTGTCTCATTTTCTCTTGCTGACCGTCACCAAAGCCAGTTAACGCTTGCAAAACAATTGTGGTAGTATTTCTCCATTTCTCTCTGACTCACTTCTTTTTGATTTATTTCTCCCTCTTTTTCTTTCTCTTGTTCACCCTCTCTTTCTCTCTCTTTTTCTCTTTTCTCTATTCCTCTCCCACTCTCTAACTCTTTCTTTTTCTCTGTCTTGCTCTCTTTCTATTTTCTCTCTTCAATTTACACTTTAATTCTCTTTCTTTCTGTTTTTCTCTTTCTTTCTCACCCTCTTTCTTTCCGTTTTTCGACCTCTCTCTCTCTCTTTCTCTCTCTCTCTCTCTCTCTCTCTCTCTCTCTTTCTCTCTCTCACCTCACTTTGTCTCTTTTTCTCCTGCTGACTCTGTCACCAAAGCCAGTTAACGCTTGTAAAACAATTGTGGTAGTATTTCTCCATTTCTCTCTGGCTCACTTCTTTTTTTATTCATTTCTCCTTCTTTTTTATTTATTTCTCCTTCTTTTTCTTTCTCCTGTTCACTCTCTCTTTCTCTCTCTTTTTCTCTTTTCCCTATTCCTCTTTCACTCTCTAACACTTTCGTTTTCTCTGTCTTGCTCTCTTTCTATTTTCGCTCTCTGATTTACACTGGAATTCTCTTTCTTTCTGTTTTTCTCTTTCTTTCTCACCCTCTTTCTTTCCGTTTTTCGACCTATCTCTCTCTCTCTCTCTCTCTCTCTTTCTCTCTCTCTCTCTCTCTCTCTCTCTCTATCTCTTTCTCTCTCTCTCTCTCTCTCTCTTTCTCTCTCTCACCTCACTTTGTCTCTTTTTCTCCTGCTGACTCTGTCACCAAAGCCAGTTAACGCTTGCAAAACAATTGTGGTAGTATGTCTCCATTTCTCTCTGGGTCACTTCTTTTTTATTTAATTCTCCTTCTTTTTCTTTCTCCTGTTCAATCTCTCTTTCTCTCTCTTATTCTATTTTCTCTATTTCTCTCTCACTCTAACTCTTTCGTTTTCTCTGTCTTGCTCTTTTTCCATTTTCTCTCTCTAATTTACACTTTAATTCTCTTTTTTCTATTTTTATTTTTCTTTCTCACCCTGTTTCTTTCCCTTTTTTGACCTCTCTCTCTCTTTCTCTCTCTCTCTCTCTCTGTCTTTCTAGCTCTCTCTCTCTCTCTCTCTCTCTCTCACACACACCTCACTTTGTCTCTTTTTCTCCCGCTGACTCTGTCACCAAAGCCAGTTAACGCTTGCAAAACAATTGTGGTAGTATTTCTCCATTTCTCTCTGGCTCACTTCTTTTTTATTCATTTCTCCTTCTTTTTCTTTCTCCTGTTCACTCTCTCTTTCTCTCTCTTTTTCTCTTTTCTATATTTCTCTCTCACTCTCTAACTCTTTTCTCTGTCTTGCTCTCTTTCTATTTTCTCTCTCTAATTTACACTTTAATTCTCTTTCTTTCTATTTTTGTCTTTCTTTCTCACATTCTTTATTCCCCTTTTTCGACCTCTCTCTCTCTCTCTCTCTCACCTCACTTTGTCTCTTTTTCTCCTGCTGACTCTTTTTCTGTCCGTCGTTTCACTTCTCTTTTTATCTTTCTCTTTTTTCACTTTCCTTTTCTCTCTATATTCATTTCCCCCTTCTTCTCCATTCATATCTCTATTCTGCTCTCTTTCTCTCTTACTCTGTCTCCCTTGTTCTCCCTATCTGTTTATGGGTCTCTCTTTCCCTCCTGCTCTTTCTCTGTCTTTCTCCCCCTCTCTCTTTCTCTTAAACTTACTAGTCCGGCCCCCGTGAGATTTTTTTTTATAGCATTTGTGGCCCCCAGCTAAAACAAGTTTGACACCCTTGATTCAAACCTTGAGTTCACTGTGCCAGAACTGTATTTGACCTGATATTGGGTTTGGCTGGTCCAGCAGAGAAGGAGCTGATTAGTGTCACGGTCCTTCAGCCGGAGTCCAATTCCCCCTGACAGCACGATTCCTACCCGCTGGGATGCAGTTTACTGATATTCAGGGTTGTGTAGGATTACTTTTACTGGATTACTTTTGGATTACTCCAATACCAAATATGCTAATAAAAGACAAAAGAAACTAAATATGAATAAAATGATTAAATTTTGTGCAAAAATGATGTTGGCAAGCTGTTTGGATTGATTTTCATTTTGTTTCTGTCGCATTTTATGTTAGTTTTGCCGGAGATCAAAGAGATCAAAGCCAGGAGAGAAAGCTTACCACGTGTTGTGAGTCATATTTTTATTCATATTTAGTTTATTCTGTCGGGCAGCACGGCGGCGCAGTGGTTAGCGCGTGTGCGGCACAGTTCTAAGGTCTTGGGAACCTCCTGTGTGGGTTCAAATCCAGCTACCGGACTTACTGTGTGGAGTTTGTATGTTCTCCCTGTGCTTGCGTGGGTTTCCTCCGGGCACTCCGGTTTCCTCCCACATTCTAAAGACATGCATTTCAGGTGGATTGGCCGGTCTAAGTTGTCCCTAGGTGTGAATGTGCGAGCGAGTTGTCTGTCCCCGTGTGCCCTGCGATTGGCTGGCAACCAGTTCAGGGTGTCCCCTGCCCACTGCCCGAAGATAGCTGGGATGGGCTCCAGCACCCCCGCGACCCTACTGAGGATAAGTGGTGCAGCTAATGAGATGAGATGATTTTCTTTTGTCTTTTATTAGCATATTTGCTATTGGAGTAATCCAAAAGTAATTGAAAGTAATCAAGTTAAAGTAACCCTACCCAACCCTGCTGATATTGGTCTACGTTTCAGTTTCTAGACCTTTGGATTTTGGTTTTACAAAAAAATGGTGCCTCAGAGTCACAGTGTGTTGCCGTCTACCCTGATCAACGCAGTTCTGTTACCTCAACCATCGAGAGATCTGGTTTCATAGTCTCAGCGGCACCTGAGGCAATAGCATAAGCTGTTCTTGGTCTGGAGAGTAGTTTTCAGATCTTACAACACGATATCAACCTGATACCGTTCCAACACCAGGGATCGGATTGTCGGATTGATGAGGGGTTTGCCAAATTCGTCACTTTCAAAGAATTTGACTGTACCTGGCCAAATTTGTTGTGGTTTTCTGGGAATATCGCTTTAAGAGTTTAAGTTCTAGTTCGATCAAGTTTAAAGGGTGCCGACTCGGGACTTCATGTTTCGGCGCCTTCTATCAGGATTCTACGGAGTCCCTGAAGGCACATAAGGGGGGAAAATATAAATATGCTTCTGATTAAGGCAAAAACCTTTCCAGTTGAGTCAAGAATTGATTTTGTCATTAAGGGAAAAGTTCTGGTCCTGAAGAGAAACACATACTTGTGGACAAACTTTCTTGTGAAACATTTTTGGTCTAAGGATAACATTTCTCAACGAAAAATGTTCTAGTTTTAATGATACATGTTCTAGTTTTCTCATTTTAACCATCCATTATCTCATCTTCTTGAGAAACTATTTTGTTTTAAACAGAAATGTTCTGGTCCTAACAATCAATCAGTGTTCTCGTTTGCCCGCGTCCCTGCGTCCTAGACGCATCGTTTTTGCTGGAGACGCATAGTCTCAACAAAATTGTCATTATTACCCGATTACCGTATTTTCCGCACTATAAGGCACACCTAAAAACCTTTATTTTTTTCAAAAGCTGACCATGCGCCTTATAATACAGTGCGCCTTATTTATGGAACAAAATTAATTCGCAAAGTGTTGCAACTAACTTGCCGCCGCCGAATAGATTTTCCCCTGAACGCCAAGTAGTCCGCGGTGTATGCTGGGATTTATTTACCGGCGTTTCATTGGCTAACCAATGTGTCAATCATCATTTGAATCCATCACTATTGGCTAAAGTTATTCGGAGGTCAAGGGGAGGATCCTTTTTATCATTTACAGGCTGGCATAGGCTTAAGCGGCAAAACAAAGCCTGCAATTGGCCGAAAAAGATGAATGCGTATAGCACGTGGCTGACGGCATACAGAAAGCATTTTTTTCTATTCTGTATTTGTAAATATTTTATTCTCCTGGATTTACTACCCTCACGGACATTGGCTGCACATTATTATGAAGACAACGACTTCGGTGAGCTACTCCGGGTTTTATATTGTCCCTGTATCTTGTTTCAGACCAAACTCGATGTTTCTGTGATAAGTGGTGCAGATAATGGATGGAATGGAGTGTCTATTTTTAAATTAAACTCAATTCCAAGTGTTTATTGTCATATGCACAGTAAAGTTGCGAGCGAAAAAGAAAATAGAAACTAAGGAATGTTTGGCATTTCTTGAATCCTAAGACTTTAACCTTCCGAATTATATTTGGAACGATGCATTTGAGTGACATCGTACACGGACACCGCATCCGCACGTGTCTACGACACGTATTTGCTTCTTTGCAAGCTTTGGGAATGTTAAGGGGGTAATAAGTTGGACTGAACTATCTGACTGTTTTGTCCACATTCCCATTGTAGCGCCTTATAATCCGGTGCGTCTTATGTATGTCAAAAATAGGACCAAAAACTATTTTTTCGGGGTGCGCCCTATAACCCGGTGCGCCTTATAGTGCGGAAAATACAGTACTTTTATTTTTAACAAAGATTTACCGCACTCCAAACTTTTCGTCAGGCAGATCCACCATTGTTGTTTTGGTCTCGCGGTTCGAGTTTTCGTCTGCAGGCCGATCTCAACAAACGAGATCTCGTTGCTTCGAGATGACGTCATTGTTGTTGTGGTCTTCGTTGAGTTAAGGTGAAAATCGACACAAAAGTGGTAATTTCATCACTGTCAGTAATAAATCGAAACAACACAGAAAGTGGTAACAACAGCAATAATTCCGGCACGAAAAACGGCGGAGAAATTCTTCGGAAGATCGCTAGGAAAACACGTGTGTTGAAGCGAACGACTCGACGAAACAAAATAAACAAAAGAATACTCCTAAGCAAGAAAAGGACTTTTCTGCCAAAATGGACTTAATTATATTCCTGGTTACGCTATGGGGAGGATGATAATGGATTGGACCTTGAGAAGGCATTACAACTGTGTCGGGACAGCAAACCACGAAGAATATATGAACTGAAAAATCTGAAGTGATAACTTGCTTTGTATTTTCAATTAACTGTGATGATTAAAACTGAATGAAAATATAGATTAATAAAATTATTTCAGCAATAGTCAAGTCAAGTCATTTTTTATTTGTATAGCCCTAAATCACGAAGAGTCTCAAAGGGCTTCACAGATTATTACACTATACTACACAGACTATTTTTCAGCCGACGAGAAGAGTAGGTTATTCATATGCTATGGAGTAGAAGTGAGTTTCAAGCTTAGATTTAAACATTTCCACTGAGGTTGCAGATCGGATCTCAGGGGGAAGAGCATTCCACAGCACCGGTGCCCGGATGGAGAACGCTCTCGAACCAGCAGAACACTTCTTGGCTCTTGGGATCACCAGAAGACCGGCACTCTCAGATCGTAGGCTTCGGACCGGGACATAGGGGCAAATCAGATCTGAAAGATAAGAGGGAGCAAGTCCATGTATGATTTTGTATAATACTAAGAGAACCTTGAAATCACATCTAAGGCTAACTGGGAGCCAATGCAGGTTAGCCAAAATCGGTGTGATGTGATCATACTTTTTTGTCCTAGTTAAAAGCCTCGCTGCGGCATTTTGTACCAGCTGAAGAGACTTGATTCTAGACTTCGGGAGACCAGAGAGTAGTGCATTACAGTAATCGAGACGGGAGGTAACAAACGCATGAATTATAATTTCCGCATCCGACTGAGACAGTATTGAATAATGTACAATATTGTTGTGAACTGAAAAATCTTGAAGTGATAACTGACTTGTATTACCAATAAACTGTGATGATTAAAACTGAATGAATATATAGATTTATGTTATATATTTGTCGCCAATTTACAATTTCAACCGCGATAACACAAGATTTTGGGGACCCATAGATCTCTGTTGGGACCCATAGATTTTTGAGCATGCGAGTCCCCGGGACCCATCACTTTTCACAGGTATAATGAACACTGATGTTCTTGTTCTTAGGAGAAACCTTCCCATCCTGATGGGAATCTTTTCCGTTCTAATGAGGAACTTTTCTAATTTCAACAAGAAGTTGTTAAAACAAAAACACTTCTTTGGATGCAAAATAATGCTTACATACGTCACCATGAAATCCTGTATACAGAAGCTTGTATGTTCACCGATGCTACACTTTATGATGAAAACCTACAGAACAAACTGTAAACACTAGAAAACGCACCCAGAGCAGTTTGATTGGATGAGCGGTAGGGGTGGGCGGTCACATTGCTGCTGCATTGCTGTTTGCTGTAATTTGTGACATTTTTACCATTTTTAGATTAAGGTAAGGTCCGGTTCGCAGGTGTCCTTTCTCAGAAGAAGAAACTTTCTTATCCTTACGAGAAACGTTCTCTTAGCAAAAAGCTTTCCCATCCTAAGTACATTTCTTCATGCTTCACGGATTCCAAAACTCATTGGTCACCGAGCACCAATGAGGATGCAACTCTGGACAGCTTTCTCCACTGCTAACAGTTCCTGGCCTGTTCTTGGGCAAAGTAGGCACCATACCATTCCTTGATGCTGTGGGCCCAGTTCTTCTGGACTGTGCCCTGGAGAATTATCTTGGCCAGTCCTGATGATCTTGTGACCATACCAATGAAGTTTCCATCACATGGCCTAAGTAGCTGAGGCCAAGAAGTTTTTATGTAGCATCGCATCTCCAAGGCCTGGATTTTCCTTTCCAGTTTTGCTGTGAGAGTCCATGTCTTGCAAGTGTAAAGAAAGATGGAGGTAACCAGCATTGGCATGAGTCTGATCTTTGTTTTCACTGCTATATTGTTGTCCCTTCAAATGGGTTTAAGTCTGGCAAGTGTGGTTGTGGTTTGAGCTAACCTGGCCATGATTTCTGGTTCTGACCCCTCTCCTGATAGGACAGCTCCAAGACGTTTCAATTTGGTAACAGGTTCCAGCTCTCTGCGGTTGATGGTGATGTTTGTGTTGATACCTTGGGGATTGTTGGTCAGTAATTTTGCTTGTTAGAATAAATATTTGTATTCTTTGGATGGAAAATATTGCTCTAATATTACTATATGGAATCCCTATTTTTTGGTGATGTTTCTCATCAAGAAACTTTCTCATCGTAAAAGGAAAATTACGTTGTCAAGAACCGGAACACGATCAGGACCCAAACGTGTGACGTTTCTCACACAAGCCTTTTATTTTACGGGAAATGGGAAGTCATGCATGTAAGGCAGCAGTTTGGCATGAAATGATAGGAAGCCAGAGACCGACGAGATAGATAACAATTGCCCGAGTTGATATCTGACAGATGGGGTCGATACCGGACAGGACGGGACAGACAGGATATTGAAATAAAACAGGACAAACTAGAAGGGAACGAAAACTGGAGAGAATAAAAAACAGGACGAAAATAGACGGGAACGAAACTGGAAACTGATATTAAACAGGACTAAAATAAACGGGAACAATACCGGACAGGAAATACCAACAGAAAAACAGAACCATTCGTCCGTCCGTCTATCTATCTCTCTATCTATCTATCTATCTACCTACCTATCTATCTATGTCTCTCACTCTATCTACCTACCTACCTACCTACCTACCTATCTACCTACCTACCTACCTACCTACCTATCTATCTATCTCTCTCACTCTATCTACCTACCTACCTACCTATCTATGTCTCTCACTCTACCTACCTACCTACCTACCTACCTATGTATATATGTCTTTCACTCTATCTACCTATCTATCTATCTATCTATCTATCTATCTATCTATATATGTCTCTCACTCTACCTACCTACCTACCTACCTACCTACCTACCTACCTACCTACCTACCTACCTACCTACCTATCTATCTATCTATCTATCTATCTATCTATCTATCTATCTATCTATCTATCTATCTATCTATCTATCTATGTCTCTCACTCTACCTACCTACCTACCTACCTACCTACCTACCTACCTACCTATCTATCTATCTCTCTCACTCTATCTACCTACCTACCTACCTATCTATGTCTCTCACTCTACCTACCTACCTACCTATGTATATATGTCTTTCACTCTATCTACCTATCTATCTATCTATCTATCTATCTATCTATCTATCTATCTATCTATCTATCTATCTATATATGTCTCTCACTCTACCTACCTACCTACCTACCTACCTACCTACCTACCTACCTACCTACCTACCTACCTACCTACCTACCTACCTACCTACCTACCTACCTACCTATCTATCTATCTATCTATCTATCTATCTATCTATCTATCTATCTATCTATCTATCTATCTATCTATCTATCTATCTATCTATCATAAAATACACAGTGTCTGCTGAACCTTTTGCAGCATACACAGACACAGAGTCAAAAGGGTTCATAGGTGATATATTTAATCCTCCCCCCCACTTGAGTTTGGGGATTAGACACCAAATCCCGGCCGATATTAATGACGGCTGTTATAATGAACATTACAAGTCATCTAATCCCCTTTTGCATGATTTACTGCGCACATGCATCATGGAGGAAAACACAAGCCGCCGTGCTGTCACAAGTGCTGTCAAGGCACAAAAAGAAGGAAAATTTTGACGCCCGATAACGTTTCACATGACATTCTCCCTGCACACACCTGAGACTTTTCACGCCCAGGGGATGGGGCTCACCCGCTTTTCTGTTTGAAGAAGTCGGCCTTCGTCGTCATCTACGATGACACTCATCATGCGGGCCGCCGTTAACAATAAGTGATTGGTTTTTCCGAATTCGACTCAATAATTCACGGCCTAATCGGCTCGGCTTAATTGGCTCGGCTATCAAAGATTCAAGGTTCCACTTAAGGCGGTGCTAAGTTTAATGATGACAGATGGCCGTTTGCGGCTAGCGGTGTCGCGTGACGCCGGGCGTGGGCCACGCCCCTTGTTGGGCGGCGGATCGGTTTTCGCACCGTCCGAGCGCTACTTCGTTTCTCTTTTTCGTAAGCCGACCGCAGTGAATTATTGAGGTGTGCGAAGTGGTCCGCGAGCGATTAATTATACCGGTGGAAAACAGTCATTGGTTACAGTTACTAGTTACTGTGAATTCTGGACTACTGAGCACACCTGATTAAAAGTCGCTTGCACAAATTTAAGGAAGAAACCAGACTACAGACCAGCGTCTGTACTCACGAACGAGATGAGTACCAGACCATTGTTCGTAAGTTGAATTTGTTTGTAAGTTGTGTTGGAATTATTACTTTATCACTACACACTTACATTAGTAATCTGACTCCAATTTCTGACCTTCCCCAAACGCCACTCATCCAACAATACGTGCGCTCGTTATGCAAATAGAAAGGTATCAGGAAGCCGGCATTTCACACACGAGTGGATTTATTCCCAACACACAAATCTAATACAACTAACTGGGTCTCGGGTCCCTCTTAATACAATCTTGTGCGTCTCTGTTCCCACCAGCAGGCGCACCCCATCCGAGTAGCCCAGCATTAATTTATACTACACAATATGCAAATAGCACAGCAAAAAAAACGTCCTAGCATAATTCTATTGGCTATGTGTATATTGCAGTTATCCTCAGCTTGCTCTGATTGGTCTTTCCTCCCCTGCAGGATCACGTGTTGGCCCCTCCTGGTTGTGGTTTTCCTGTGCTTATATTTTGATTTCCTTTAATGCTTGTATTTAGATTTTCCTTTAGTTGCTTTAGTGCTAGATTTTGTATGTTTAAGGCTTGTATACTGGACTGTCTCAGAAAATTAGAATATTGTGATAAAGTTCTTTATTTTCTGTAATGCAATTAAAAAAACAAAAATGTCATACATTCTGGATTCATTACACATCAACTGAACTATTTCAAGCCTTTTATTATTTTAATATTGCTGAATTTGGCTTACAGCTTAAGAAAACTCAAAAATCCTATCTCAAAATATTAGAATATCATGAAAAAGTATTCAAGTAGGCTATTCAACTAATCACCTGAATCATCTAATTAACTCGAAACACCTTGCGAGGGTTTCCTGAGCCTTAAAAACACTCAGCTTGGTTCAGTAAACTAAATCACAAGTATGGGGAAGACTGCTGTCCATAGGACCATCATTGATACCCTCCATCAGGAGGGTAAGACACAAAAGGAAAATTCTCAAAGAGCAGGCTGTTCACAGAGTGCAGTTTCAAAGCATATCCACAAAAAGTCTGTTGGAAGGGAAAAATGTGGCCGGAAACGCTCCACAACCAAGAGAGATGACCGCAGCCTTAACAAAATTGTGACGAAGAGCCGCTTCCAGAATTTGAGGGAGCTTCAAAGACAGTGGGCTGAAGCTGGAGTCCAGGTATCAAAAGCCACAGTTCACAGACGTGTCCGGGAAATGGGCTACAATAGCCGTATTCCCATGGTCAAGCCACTTCTGAACTCAAGACAACGGAAGAAGCGTCTGACTTGGGCTATGGAGAAGAAGAACTGGACAGTTGCAGAGTGGTCCAAAGTCCTCTTTTCAGACGAAAGCAAGTTTTGAATTTCATTTGGGAGTCAAGGCGCCAGAGTCTGGAGAAAGGCTGGAGAGGAGCAAAATCCAAGTTACTTGAAATCCAGTGTGAAGTTCCCACAGTCAGCAATGGTTTGGGGAGCCATGTCAGATGCTGGTGTTGGTCCACTGTGTTTCATCAAGTCCAGAGTAAATGCAACTGTGTACCAAGAGATTTTAGAGCACTACATGCTTCCATCTGCTGAAAATCTCTATGGAGATGAGGATTTCATTTTCCAGCATGATCTGGCACCTGCCCACAGTGCCAAAACCACCAGTAACTGGTGCACTGACCATGGCATCACTGTCCTTGATTGGCCTGCTAATTCCCCTGACCTGAACCCCATCGTGAATTTGTGGGGTATAGTTAAGAAGAAGATGAAAGACACCAGACCTACAAATGCAAATGAGCTGAAGGCCGCTATCGAAGCATCCTGGGCATCAATAACACCTCAGCAATGCCACAGGCTGATTGCCTCCATGCCACGCCGGATTGATGCAGTAATCCGTGCAAAAGGATTCCCAACCAAGTACTGAGTGCATCAATGGACATTTTCAAATGTTTGATTTAGTTTTGCTGTTATAAAATTATTTTTTTACTTGGTCTAAGGAAGTATTCTAATATTTTGAGATAGGATTTTTGAGTTTTTTTCAGCTGTAAGCCAAATTCAGCAATATTCAAATAATAAAAGGCTTGAAATAGTTCAGTTGATATGTAATGAATCCAGAATGTATGACATTTTTGTTTTTTTAATTGCATTACAGAAAATAAAGAACTTTATCACAATATTCTAATTTTCTGAGACCGTCCAGTAAGTGACCTGTTTTGTTTTGTACTAAAAAAATATATTTCATGAAATAATATGCAGATATATGGATAAATAAAATTGAGTGGAACTTACCTTTGGAAGATGGGCTTCAAGGATCGCCACCAACAGCTTTGTCCGAAATTGGAGTAGTTTTGTCATCACGGATTCTTTGCTTCCCCACCGCTGCAGTCCAACTAGCCTTACCGGCATGAACGAGACAGAGACTCCGGTAAAAACAGGGGTGGGGGACTATGCGCTACAATATCAGCCGAATCATTGACACACACTGCTCACTCGATAGAGTTTCTAGCAGTATCGTGTAGACCCTTCTATCTGCTGAGAGAGCTAACTGTGGTCATTGTGGTTGCTGTTTACGTTCCACCGGATGTTAATGTTAGCATAGCGCTAAATCTCCTGCCCGCTGCTATCAATAAACATCAGCTTGCACACCGAGAGCTTTAATCGTCGCCGGCTACTTTAAATCAGGCATGCTTAAGGACTGGACTTCCGAAATTCATTCAATACGTGGACTGAGCAATTAGGGAAAAAACACTGGACCGTGTGTACAGTAAGATCAAACATCTAGTTGGATCTGGCCATCTCTGTCTGTCCCACACCCCCTCATACACCCCCCTGCGGAGGAAAACAAAGCCTATGCAGTACAAACATCTTTTTTGTTCCTTTATCCCTTTGTTTTCTTTATCCTCACTGTAAAATGTGGAACTGGAGTGCCACATCCAATTTTGTTGTCACAATATATTCAACCCATGTTGTAGCAATGACAATAAATTATATTCTAATTCTAATTCATGAGGTCCTCCTCCGTGGTAGAGAGTGGACGGAAAGAAGGCGACCCAACCGTTTTCTCAACCACATCAAGCTTTCTTATTCCAATTTAATTTCAAAAGAAACGGCTCGCCTCTTCTTTACACTTTACACCAACATTATTGAATGGATGCACGAGATATTAAATAATAAAAATGTCAAAATTCTTAGCGCGCTGGAGTTACAGTATAGAATGTTTACACACGAACTAGGAAGAGGAAGCGGATTTCTTCTTCGGGGTGGAGGATGGGTGAGCTCTCACAGGTGCACACAATACAAAATCTAAGTTACAGCAATGTCCGGATACTTTTCGACATCCCGAAAAAAATGTTCGTGTCTAACGTTTTTCGTGAGTCGAATGGTCGTAAGTAGGGGAGTGTCTGTATTAAACACTTTTATGTCAATGTCAACAGTCCGGTACAGTTCAATGGCAACATTGGAGCAC
Source organism: Urocampus carinirostris (assembly GCF_059441175.1). Classification (NCBI taxonomy): domain Eukaryota; kingdom Metazoa; phylum Chordata; class Actinopteri; order Syngnathiformes; family Syngnathidae; genus Urocampus; species Urocampus carinirostris. The sequence continues at coordinate 32,450,335 of NC_142357.1, forward strand.
GGTTTAAAATTACAGGTGTGATACAAAATTTTCTCTCAAAATGTATTCAACATCTTCCTGGAGAGGATCATGACTGGAGCTCTGGAGCAACATGAAGGTACAGTGAGTGTTAATAGATCTGACAGAGAGCGCTCAACCACGCCCAACATAGTTATGTATCCATGTATCATAAGTGGAGCAAATAGGGCAGCAGAAACAACAGCAAGCAACTCTAGTCTCTATTCCTGAAAGCATAGCCGTATCATTTCTTCCTTATTATGCAAACTTGTCTCAAAAGACAGTAGAAAAGGGTCTCATTTGATATATACAATTTATATTTATGACACCAAGGTGTCCACAGACACTCATAATCTTCTAAGAGTGGATACCAAATGTTGGCGATCTACGAGGAAGTTAGAAGCCCCGTACACATTACACATAGAAATAGGATCAAAAATATGAGAGATAATGGTGTATAAAGGATATGATAATTGACAAGTTTTACTTTAATTACAAAACACCACCTTTGCTTGTACTTGTTTTGTTATATGCTAATGAGGGAACAATGATATAGCGGTACTCAAAGAAACTAAAAGTCAAGTGGCTGCAGTAACTTAGTGAATTCTCTCGTTGACAACTAACCGACCCAGCAGCAGCATAAACAAAATAAAACACTACAGGAGAACAAATTATTTTGTTTCGGTTCCCATCGATCCTATGCACGTTGAGTTGATCGTGAAGCCGCTAGCATGCCATGGTTGTTTGTTTGTTTGCTTCTCTATCTATCTATCTATCTATCTATCTATCTATCTATCTATCTATCTATCTATCTATCTATCTATCTATCTATCTATCTATCTATCTATCTATCTAGACATATAGACATATAGACGTCTATCTATCTATCTAGACATATAGACGTCTATCTATCTATCTAGACATATAGACGTCTATCTATCTATCTATCTATCTATCTATCTATCTATCTATCTATCTAGACATATAGACATATAGACGTCTATCTATCTATCTAGACATATAGACGTCTATCTATCTATCTAGACATATAGACGTCTATCTATCTATCTAGACATATAGACGTCTATCTATCTATCTATCTATCTATCTATCTATCTATCTATCTATCTATCTATCTATCTATCTATCTATCTATCTATCTATCTATCTATCTATCTATCTATCTATCTATCTATCTATCTATCTATCTATCTATCTATCTATCTATCTATCTATCTATCTATCTATCTATCTATCTATCTATCTATTTGGATGTTAAACGAACGTGCAGAGTTAGAAAAGTCGTTCCTCTTCAGGAATCAACTCAGCAAACGCGTTCTTCAGTCATCTAGAAATCCAGACTACCATAGAGTTTCAGTGATAATAGCCTAGATTTCTTCTTGTGGGGTTTTTTGGTCTTCAACAAGTCATATTTGATATTGTCCCACCACAACGAAGACCCAACCCCTGAGGACTTACTCAACACCTGAGCTTCAACATAAGCGACCAAGCAGGCAGAGTAAGGTTTCAAGACTTAGAAAACGACGGGAGAGGGCGGCCATATTGTAAGCGGGAGGCGTTACTCAACGCCTCTATTCTACAAAAAAAGATGAGATGACAGGCACTCAGCGCTATTCATTACACGCACACAAATGTGTGAAGGTGACGTTATTCTTCTTTAAAAGCCCGGAAGGGTCGTGGTACTTAAACTGGCTGAGAAGATTCCACTGTGGACACAGATGCTCCATTGTTGCCGTTCTCAAAGAGAGTATGTCGCCTAAATAAGTAGAAATATGTGTTTAGAAAATTGGGAAGGAAAAGCCACAATGATCCTCCTGAAAGAAGCTGAAACTGACAAGCCTGCACAACTTGGGAAAATGTTTTTGACAAGGCACGACATTTCTGAGGGGGCGAGGTGGGGACTTGTGAGTCGTAATCAGGTTTGTGTTTATAGACGTTTAAAAAAAGAAGAAGCGGGGAACACTGTTCTTACTGTGAGAAACGAAGGAGGTTCGGCACTGGGGGGCTTGGATTTGTGCAGCATTTTGTAGATGCTGGTTAGAAAACTGAAGAATCCTAGAGAGTCCTAGTTCTCTACTGGTCAGACTTCAGGACCCGCCATTCTACCCCTAATGTGACTCGCGACCCAGATCAAGAAAATGTCCACTTCTCTAATTCACTCAAGGAAATGATTGAGCAGTTGAGCCGGACATATTAGTATATATTTTCCTTTTTTTTTTGAAAAACAAACTGATCAGCAAAACCAAAATGACTACAAGTAGCAAACTTAATCATGTAGGCAAGTCTTTTTCGACCCTGACTCCCACCTGTTTTTTGCTCCCGTCTGTCCCCCCACCCCGGCTTCGACCCGTTTTTGATCCTGACCACGTCTACTCTCCCGTCCCGGCTTTCGACCTCTTTTGTCCCCGACCACGTCTACTCTCCTTTCTTGGCTTACAACCCGCTTCCGACCACGTTTTTGCTCTCTTGTCCTGGCTATCGACCTGTTTTTCCGTCCTTGAGCCCCCATTGCTAGCTACGGAAGATGTTGTTTTTTTTTCTAAATGCTTACACTAAGAGGCGCTAATGAGTTTAAACCGTAGCTCGCTCTCCTTAGCGATCCAACCTCCGTCCAGTTGCGTATTTATGTGAACCCGACGGTCCTGCAGGACCCTCCAGGGGTTCTGCCGACTTATTTGACAATCCATTCACACCTGAGCATTAAATTACTGACGCTAACGTAACTTATAAGTCTTGGAGCTGTGCCCATTTTTGGGTAACCGAAGAAATAAAAGACGGGAGTGGCAGCTGCTGAAAACCATGGAGATGTCATGTCTGGAAAACAGAGCCTTCTTAGAGCCTATAAAATATACAGTGGAACCTCGGTTCTCGACCAAAATCCGTTCCAGAACCCTGTTCGAAAACCGATTTGTTCGATCACCGAAATAATATTTCCCATTAAAAATAATAGAAATCGTCTTAATCCGTTCCAACACCCTGAATGTTTACCATGAATGTTTAACGTACAGTAAACATAAAGCTAACCCAGGCTAATCGTACATTCGCGTTATCGTAATCTTCCGTACGAAAGATTACGCAAAAATGCACGTGTAAAAATAAAAAAATCAGGTCGTTTACAAGTCATTTAGCACCCAGGTCTCCACAACAAGTGGTGAGCGGTTCATTGGAAAGGGGGCTCCGTTCCAACACCCTCAATGTTGGGCTCCGTTCCAACACCCTGAATGTTTACCTTGAATGTTCAACGTAAACATAAAGCTAACCCAGGCTAATCGTACGTTCGCGTTATCGTAATCTTCCGTACGAAAGATTACGCTAACATGAACGTGTAAAAATGAAAAAAAGGATAAAGAAAACAATTATGAATAGGATTTCTTACCTTTGTGGTGGTCAGCAGAAGGCGCAGGTGGACGGTGGGGTATTCCCTAGCAAGATTAAACACTCGCACACCTCCTTCATATTTTGCTATTATTTCTTTCTTAAATGCAATAGTTGTACGCACTAGTTTTCGTTTTTCACCTGTAGCAACTTTGCTGCTTGCACTGACTTTCTTCGGAGGCATAATTAGGGGCTACAACTATATTAAAAGCGAAAGCAAAACAAAGCACATCCGCACGCGATAACAGCTGGTCACGAAAAGAGCAATCTACACCCGTACGCCGCTCAGCATCGCACCCTAGCGTACGCACTCACGCATTACCGGCGTTCGAACTCCGAGTTTTTGACCGAACAGCGAAGCAAGAATTTCTGGAAATTTTTGGTCGGACTCCGATTTGTTCGAACTGAGAGGCGTTCGAAAACCGAGGTTCCACTGTATAGTATAAACCAGGAGTCGGGAACCTTTGTGACTCAAAGAGCCATAAAAGCAAAATATATTAATTTTATTTTGGGAAACAGCCACACCATATATTATGAGACAAATTTACTAAATTGCTAAACCCGCGCCCCAGACAAAAGCTTAGCCTTCAGCACATTTATTTTTGATGATTTGATAAAAATGATGAAAAGAGAATAATGCCAGAGTCCGTGTCCCAAAATCAACAAACATACCACTTTAAACTTGTCTCTTTCTTACAATTACTCAAGATCAGTTAAACTCATTTTGACCCTTTTTTCATACATATTGGTTTCAAAACCAAAAGCAAGCAGTTATTTTGTAAAATGTCACAACATTCTGTAAACATGGAGCCTGATGTGCTTACCTTTGGCGCAGACGGCGTAGGGCGAGAGATGGGAGGGAGTGCTTGCACTTTTTGCATAGATCCACCCATCCCTCCCACTCACTCAATTAAATAACATTAAGTTCTCTTTCCGGTGTTTTGACGTATTTACAGTTTGCTCCGTGGATTCATCATAAAATATCAAAACACTGAACAGAGATTATTTTGTGAGCTTTTATATAAAGGATTCTTTAGCGTTGTACAGCCAAAACGAGTTTTTCTGTTTATTTTTTGGCCCTCACTCTCAGCGGTGGTCGACTGGGGATAATGGATCACGGCCACAACCGTGCAGTTCATTTTAGGCAGGTCACAATGGCAAAATTCAGCGGCCTGAACCCAAAAAAGAACGAAGAAGAAAAAAACATTTTCCAGCCCTTGTTTTCAGCAAAGTCGATGGGGGATAATGGATAGCTGCCCATACTTGCTAAGTGTCAAACTATTTTATTGATGTATTCGTCTATCTTTTTCTGTCTCGGCTAAGTGTTCGTTTGCTACCTCTCAAGATTGCACAAGCCAAGAATGTGAAGGCTTCACTGCTTCGATAGCTAGATAGTCACTGTCAGAGTAATGTTCTAATCTTTGGGTGACAGTAATCTGGGGGCAGGGGGGCTGTAACCCAATTACTTTTTAAATTAAAAAAATAGTAACTGTAACTACTGTTTTTCACTAACACACATAACATGGTGTTTAACACAACAATGTAAAATACAGTGGAACCTCGGTTTTCGAACGCCTCTCAGTCTGACCAAAAATTTCGAGAAATTCTCTCTTCGCTGTTCGGTCAAAAAATCGGAGTTCGAACGCCGGTAATGCGTGAGTGCGTACGCTAGGGTGCGATGCTGAGCGGCGTACGGGTGTTGATCGCTCTTTTTGAGACCAACAGTTATCGCGTGCGGAGGTGCTTCGTTTTGCTTTCGCTTTTAATATAGGTGTACCAAGTGTTTTAGCCCCTAATTATGCCTCCGAAGAAAGTCAGTGCAAGCAGCAAAGTTGCTACAGGTGAAAAAGGAAAAGTAGTGCGTACAACTACTCCACCTGCGCCTTCTGCTGACCACCACAAAGGTTAGAAATCCTATTCACAATTATTTTCTTTATCCTTTTTTTAAAAAAAATTTTTACACGTTCATGTTAGCGTAACCTTTCGTACGGAAGAAAACGAAAACGCGAACGTACGATTAGCCTGGGTTAGCTTTAAGTTTACGTTAAAAATTCAAACTAAACATTCAGGATGTTGGAACGGATTAAAACGATTTACATTATTTTTAATGGGAAAAATGATTTCGGTGATCGAACAAATCAGTTCTGGAACGGATTATGGTCGAGAACCGAGGTTCCACTGTATACAGAAATGTTGTGGTATTCCGTTTCATAGATACTGATTATAAAATGTAAGATACTAAAAACTTAAAAAAATACACCAACAATGGTATGCTAGTCATGCGCTGCTGTTTTGGTTAGCAACAAACACAGTAGGCATTTTATTTCATTTTTTATTTGGCAAACCTTCTCAGATTGGCGTTTCTGATGTCGTGATCTTTGAGTTTATCTCTTCAGTGCGGCAGATGTGAAGTCGATGACACTACAAGAGTTTTTGCCTCCGGGTGTTATGAACTGAAGGGGCGTGTGGGGTATTCTCTGACACATTGTTTGACTGTTAGCCAGTTGCTAAGGACTTTCAGACGTTTGAACTTGAGAGGGTGCTCAGGCATGAACACCTGTGTGCCCCCCTTCCGAATACCCCCACCCAGCCTGAAAAAAAGGGTCCTGATACCTTTCGACTGCTATCGCTATAGAAAAAAAAAGAGCAGCGGGGCGTAGAAAAGAAAGTAGCTGATACACCTCTCCCGGGTTGTCAAGTCACGGGTCAAGGGTGAAAGGTCTGGGGGCGGGATGTCAGGTGTTAAGTGGAGAAGACAAGCCGGCTTATTGAACGGGCTTCACCTGCAACCAGGTGGGAGTACAAAGAGTCAAGGTTTTAGTTGTGTGAAGGACCAAACTAGTCCTTGTATGTTTCTCATTATCTGTTTCAGTAAAACTACTTGAGTAAGTAATATCCTACAAGGTGACCGAGATGCCAGAATCGGTGGTAATGCTTATATAGACTGGAAGAAAACATGTGGAACCAGCTGTAACCCAGAAACCAATGGTAGAGGACAAAGGCTTTTTGAACTTGCTAGCCACAACTTGGTACTGGAAAACACTCTTGGTAACCCAACTCAAGAACTCAAAAGTGAACATGGCACCACCCAGGGGTAATCCAACAAAGTCAGGTCGACTACATCATTATGCCACAATGTCTCAAAAGTTGAATCAAGACAACATGCATGCGCACGTATCCTGGAGCTGACATGGGAAGCGATCAAGACCTGGTTAAGCTGAACTTCCACGTATGTCATGATTACTAACTCAGATCACCTGGAGCAATCATGTGGCGCCTGGGTGGGCGCCTTCTGATTGGGTGGCACTCCTCTCTTAAGCGCCCTGCGCCCAGAGGGGAGTGTCAGAGCGTACATTCTTGTAACTCTGTGTGTTTCTCCCGATATCCCAATTGTTTAGAACTCTGCTTACCCGATTCTGCCTGCCTCCGATCCGACCTGTTTCCGTCCCTCGTTTTGATCTCTTCTCCAGCCCCGGTAAGCACGATCTGCCTGATTTCCGCACTACGATTAACGACTCGTTCCGATGTTATCTCCCCGGCGCCGCTGCAGGCGTCTGACGGCCATCACGTCTCCAGCAAGCCCTGAACGCTTCCTTAACAAATGACTAAAACGAATGCTCTGGGGTCCACTGGTCTGTTCTGGTTTTCTGACAACGTATGCCTTTAGAAGATCAAGGACCCACAGAACCCACACATCAACTTTGACCTTGAGCTAATGAAAGACCCACAGGTGGTTGGGAGCTTCCAAGCCATTATAGGCGGGAGGTAATTGTTTTTGCTTGCATTGAAAGACAATGTCAAAACGCTTCTTTCATCTTCCTCTACGCTTGTGAGACATGGACTCTAACAGCAAAGCTGGAACATAAAATCCAGGCAACGAAGATTTGATGCTACAGGAATCTACTAGGCATCAGGTACATAGCCAATATGACAATCGAATAGCATCCAAAGACACATTGGACCCTATGAAGATGAATACTGCAGTGGTATGGTCTTGTCACAAAATAATCAGGATTGACCAAGATAAATCTTCAGGGCACAGTCCAAAGGGGGAGAAGGAGAGTAAGACCAAAAAGAACTGTGCTGACAACATCAAGGAATGGACTGGTGCCAACTTTGCCATGACCCAAAAGCAAGCCAGGGACTGTCAACAGTGGAGAAAGCTGTCCAGAGTCCTCAGCGGTGCCCTGGGGAAGCAAGCGATTAAGGGATCCGTGAACCGTGAAAACTACATTTCATTTCCATTCCATTTCAGAAACAAATATCAAATAGAATATCTAAGTCATTAAATAATGCCTGATTTTGTATTTGTTTTTTAGAACATTTAGAATGTGAAGTTGTGAGTGATTGAGGGATATATGGGAATCTTGTATGGACTCAGGTCGCTGAATTTTGTCCTTTGAGTGCCACCGTATCTCCACAAGAGGGAGAATTGTAAAGGTAACCAAACAGGTTAAACCCCAAAGAAGAAGAAGAAGGAGAAGAAGAAGAAGATGAAGAGGAAGAAGAAGATGAAGAGGAAGAGGAAGAAGAAGACGAAGAGGAAGAGGAAGAAGAAGAAGATGATGAAAAGGAAGAAGAAGATGAAGAAGAAGAAGAAGAAGAATACGAAGAAGAAGAAGAAGAGGTAACCAAACAGGATGATGGTTTGAACTAAGCCACTAAAGTTTGATACCCAGACTTCAGCTTAACTCCTGCTTCTTTTGTGAACAAATGACTGACCTAGGTATTTTTTGGTTCTTTTGTTGAAATATTGCATCAGTGTATATGAAACACTGATTTTATAAATGCTTGTTTGATGTTTTAATATTGATGCAATTAATTATTTTGCTGTACTTAGTTTCTCTACTTAAAAAATGTATCAGATGCATATTCAATAAATAAGCCCTGATGTGAACAAAGACAAGTCAAATTTCAAGAATGTATATTAATTAAAAAAAGAAATCCCATAAATAAGCTTAGTGTTCCTCATCTGTGATTGTTGAATAGCACTTTCTTTCCAGACTCATATCAATACCGGTAAACTTTGATACCAATACAACAGATAAACACCATTACTACATAAAATGCCCTTACCTCTTTCAAAATAAATGATATCGTTAAAAAGATACTTTTAAAGGCAGCTGATACTTGTTAAACCTACAATCAAAATGAATAAATTGTCTTATTCCACATACCCTTAGCCAAGATTCCTGCTTATACTTTTCATTGAATCAAGTCAAGTCACATTGATTTGTATAGCCCTTCATAACAAAACGTGTCAGAAGAGAGTACAAGCCATATTTACACCATCCCCTGATCTGAAACCAACATGCGGGCAAGGAAAAATTCAAAACCTCAACTTGAGGAAAATACGAAACCTTGAGAAGGGGCCTCACAAATGGTATTCACCCTACCAGAATGACCAGGCTGCAGTAGACTTTGTATTGGGTAACAATACACAAACATAATAAACATCAATAAAATATAATATGAAAAAAATGTGTCCAAAACTTCAATGATAACAACAAAGTTTTTACAGAATAACTGCTTGCATCTCTGCCGGCTAGTCGATGCAGACTCTGAAATGCTTCAAATCCAGGCGCTCGTCTGCTAACTCATGTCTTTACGTCCTTCTCTGACATTTCACCAGGGTTGGGTAGGGTTACTTTAACTGGATTACTTTCAATTACTTTTGAATTACTCCAATACCAAATATGCTAATAAAGACAAAAGAAACTAAATATGAATAATATGATGACTCACAACACGTGGTAAGCTTTCTCTCCTGGCTTTGATCTCTTTGATCTCCGGCAAAACTAACATAAAATGCGACAGAAACAAAATAAAAATAAATCCTAACGGCTCGCCACCATCATTTTTGCCGTTCCATGTATTCCGTTACTCCCCAAGCCTGCACAAAATTTAGTCATTTTATTCACATTTGGTTTCTTTTGTCTTTGATTAGCATATTTGGTATTGGAGTAATCCAAAAGTAATTGAAAGTAATCCAGTTAAAGTAACCCTACCCAACGCTGCATTTCACCACCTGCCAGGCAGCGGGAAAGGACTGGAAAAGTAAAGTATGAGTTGGGCATCAATAGTATAGACCGGTGATAATGGATCGCGGCCGCATGAGCTATTGTTCAATTTAGGTGGAAAAAAAAGGGAGAGAATGGTAACCACGCATGACACAAATTTGCTTTCCTGGCTTTCGCTTTCAGCAATAATGAACAGGGAATAATGGATCGCGACTAAACAGAGCAAGTTATTTTAGGGAAATCACAACGGCACGCTTCGGCGGGACAAACCGGGAAAAAAAATTAGGTCTGTTGGCTTCTGCCTTCAGGAATAGTCAACTGGGGAGAATGGATCACAGCCACAGGGGTACTGTTTATTTTAAGACAAAAAAAAGTTGTCCAGCACCTCGAATTTGGACACCAGGACACCAGGGCAGATAACTCTAAAAGCCATAAAGTCGTTTTTCCCAAATTGAAACACAATAAGACGACTCATCGCAAATGAAATGAAATGAAATGATCTGCATTTATATAGCGCTTTTTAAGTCAAGACTTTACAGTGTGCTTCACATTTCCCAATAGCGGCCTTGCAGACATGTAAGGCGCTAACCTGTTTATTGGGGGTATTAGGGGTTCAGTGTCTTACCCAAGGACACTTCGATATGTAACACGGAGGAGCCGGGATTCGAACTGCGATCTCTTGATCCCAAGACGAGCGCTCTACCTCCTGAGCCACTGTCGCCTCAAAGAAAAACATTGTTGCAAAGTATTATGGATTGATAATCAGAACATATAACAGAAAAACACTTTAGATTTAAGTTTATTATAAATCTACTTATCACATTCATTGCATGTATATGACATGGCTGTTTTCCATCTGCCATCAGTATGTATTTACCTCTATTTCCTCATCTTCATTCATGCAATGTTTGCGTTGCGTCGTCTGCTACAAGCCACGTGAACTCCTCTTTACACGATGCTTTTAATGTAGCTTTACGTTTTGGAGCGTCATAAACGTTGTTCCCTTCTTTTGAATATTTCATCCGGGCCATGATTCCTCACCACTTATTTATTTTTCTTGTGTTCTCTGTGCGTCTACTTTGGAAAATGATATGCAAATGCACCACCTTATAACGCTCGGGAAAGTCCGGAAGCACGAAGTTATTCGATGCAGGCTTCTGATTGGCTGTTGAGTATGCAAATTGCCAAACGAACCGAAATTCTGAAATTTCCAAACCGAACGAAGATTTCGAAATCCGAATAAAGAAAATGTTTGATTTGGAAAAAAAAAAATACCTTGACGTTTTGGAGCGTCATAAACGTTGTTCCCTTCTTTTGAATATTTCTTCTGGGGCTGAGGTTTTGGCTTGATTCCTCACCACTTATTTATTTTTCTTGTGTTCTCTGTGCGTCTACTTTGGAAAATGATAAGCAAACGCACGACCTTATAACGCTCGGGAAAGTCCGGAAGCATGAAGTTATTCGATGCAGGCTTCTGATCAGCTGCCGAGTATGCAAATTGCCAAACGAACCAAAATTCAGAAATTTCCTAACCGAACGAAGATTTCGAAATCCGAATAAAGAAAATGTTTGATTTGGAAAAAAAAAAATACCTTGACGTTTTGGAGCGTCATAAACGTTGTTCCCTTCTTTTGAATATTTCTTCTGGGGCTGAGGTTTTGGCTTGATTCCTCACCACTTATTTATTTTTCTTGTGTTCTCTGTGCGTCTACTTTGGAAAATGATAAGCAAACGCACGACCTTATAACGCTCGGGAAAGTCCGGAACCACGAAGTTATTCGATGCAGGCTTCTGATTGGCTGCCGAGTATGCAAAATGCCAAAAGAACCGAAATTCTGAAATTTCCAAACCGAATGAAGATTTTGAAATCCGAATAAAGAAAATGTTTGATTAGGAAAAAAAAAATAACGGGCACACGTTATTTAAGACACTAAAAATATGTAACTATTACTGGTATCCGCTACCACTGCGAGTTAACAATAGCTTTAAAAGGCTATTATTCGTGCCATTACCAATACCTGGCATTGATACTCAAGACTAACTCGTTCATACTGTAAAAAATGCATCATCTCTAGCCCGCTTGCATTGGAAATGATCTAAAAATGTTGAAGGTGGCAAGTCCGAGCCAATAAATTAAATCCGACCGCCGCAGAGCTCGAACAAAGACATCATAGACAATCTCATTAAACAGATATTTGCCTTTAGCTCATTTTTTATTGGATAACCGCCTCCGGCTGCTAATCATCAAAGCGGAGTAAAACGAGAACTCTTTGAGTCAATACAAGGACATCAAAAACACAAACAAAAAATGCTTCACGCGCAATTATAGAAACGTTTGTTAACACGACCACAAAGCGCCATCCGACTCCCCGACCGGTCGGTCCGGCTTCTTTTGTGGCTTCAGAAAACGTTTTTTGACGGCAAACAATTTCGCCGATTGTTTCGTGACACCCTCCGGCGCCGAGACGGACGCACAATGGCCGCCTGGTGAGGACGACAATATCTTTGTGGGTTTTATTTATTGAAAAAGAAATACTCGGTCGAAGAGCTTAAAAGAAAAATATTAGCAGGTGGTTGTTAGCAGTTTTAATATTGACCCAAAATTTTGTGGTGTTTTTGAATAGGTAATTTATTTAAAATAGGATTTGTGCAAGAATGTTTTGTAATCATCTTCTGAATTACATTTATAAATGATTGTATAAGGACTGTATTCCTACCTTTTGGTTCACGTCTCAAACCAGAATTTCTGAAAACAAAATCTTAGGATTCAAAGTACAGTGGAACCTCGGTTTTCGAACGCCTCTCAGTTCGAACAAATCGGTTATCGACCAAAAAATTCGAGAAATTCTTGCTTCGCTTTTCGTTCGTTTCGTTTCGGTACGCTAGGGGGCGATGCTGAGCGGCGTACGAGTGTAGATTGCCCCCGCCCCTCGTGAAGAACTGTTGTCACGGCAACGCGCACTCCTTTTCTGTTTTCGTTTTTCAAAAGCGGTGAAGGGAGTGTTTTAACCCCTAATTATGCCTCGGAAGAAGGCCGGTGCAAGCAGCAAAGTTGCTACAGGTGAAAAAAGAGGAATAGTGCGTACAACTATTGCATTTAAGAAAGAAATAAGAGCAAAATATGAAGAAGGTGTGCGAGTTTCCCTTCTTTCAGGAATACAGCATGGCTTCTGCAGACAACCGCTAAGGTAAGAAATCCTACTCATAATTCTTTTCTTTATCTTTTAACCGCTCACCACTTGTTGTGGAGACCCCGGTGCTAAATGACGTGTAAACGACCTGATTTTTTTATTTTTACACGTTCATGTTAGTGTAATCTTTCGGACGGAAGATTACGCTAACGCGAACGTACGATTAGCCTGGGTTAGCTTCATGTTTTCTTTCGTGGTAAACATTTAGGGTGTTGGAACGGATTAAAACAATTTTACATTACTTTTAATGGGAAAAAACGACTTCGGTGATCGTACAAATCGGTTTTCGCACAAAGAAATGGAACGGATTATGGTCGAGAACCGAGGTTCCACTGTACAGACGCTGCCCTACTTACGAACGAGATTTGAATTTGTTCGTGAGTTGCTTCAGTACTATTTTGTATGTTTAGGGTTTATATACGTATGTTTAGGGCTTGTATAAGTAACCTTTATTGTTTTGTACCAAACATAAACATTTCATAAAATAATATGCTCTATAGAAAGATAATTTGTCATGATTACTTATGTGTCACCAATGACCAAAATGGAGTGGCTCAGCTTATGGTTCAGCTTGTCAAATAATTATGTAAACGACGCTAAAGGCATCTACGTGCACGAGAATACGGAAATTCCTACTTTACCGAAGACATTGAATGCAACATTAACGTTTGTCATGATTACTGATGTGATTCATCTGTGCCCGCTCATTTGGCGCCAGCTGCCGCGGGTTCTGATTGGCTCCTTGCCAGTATTTGAACCCAGTCCTGTCAATCCCCTGTTGTCAGTTCGTCTCCAAATCTCCGTGTATACTAAGCAAGCCTATTTTCGACCCTAACTCACACCTGTCCTGTTTTTTGCTCCTGTTTGTCACCCGCTACGTCCTGTTTTGATCCTGACCACGTCTGCTCTCCTGTCCTGAATTCCGATCAGTTTTTGATCCCGACCACATCTGCTCTCCCGTTCCGGCTTTCGACTCGTTTCCGACCCCGACTACGTCTTACTCTCCCATCCCGGCTACCGACCAGTTTTCCGCCCTTGACACAGCCATCGCTGGCTACGGAAGATCCACTTCCGCGTTCGGATCACAATCCGAGTACGAGAGCAACTTGCTTCCCGCTGCCAGCGAACACAGGATCTCGGGCGCAGCCCTTCCTCTCTATTTCAATAAAACTTGTGGTAATTGTCACGCAAGTGGGTCCTGTTTCCGTTCTGGTCCTGACATAAATAAAATTAAGTTTAACTTACTTTTGGAAGATGAGCTTCAAGAGTTAGGTGACTTCCTCCTCCGTGGTAAAAAGTGACCGAAAAAAAATGATCCAACCATTTTCTCAACCGCATCAAACTTTCTTATTCCGCTTTCATTTCAAAAGAAACGGCTCGCCTCTTTTTTTCACTTTACACCAACCATTTTGAATGGATTCAGGAGATATTAAACAATAAAAAATGTCAAAGTTCTGGAGATACAGTATAGAATGTTTACACATGAACTGCAAAGAGGAAGCGGATTTCTTCTTCGGGCTGGATGCTGGGGGACCTCTCACAGCGCCACACAACGGTAGTGGCGGAAAGAAGCACTACAATGCTGTCCTGTACTGGGAAAAGGTGCACACAATAGAAAATCTAACTTAAAGTAATGTCCGGATAGTTTTCAACATCCCGAAATAAATGTTCGTATCTACCGTTTTTTTGTAAGTCGAATGGTCGTGAGTAGGGGAGCGTCTGTAGTCAAGTTGAGTCAAGTCACGTTTTTTTGTGACGCCCTCAATCACAAACTGTCTCAAAGGACTGCACAGGTTACAATGACACCATCCCGTGATCTTAAACCAACAGGCAGGCAAGGAAAAACTCAAAACCTCAGCACGAGAAAACTACAAACCCTTGAGAAGGGGCCAAAAAATATATATGTTTGCAAACATTTAATTTCCATCCTCTAAGACAGGGGTGTCAAACTCATTTTAACTCGGGGGCCACACGATAGAACAAACATTCTGTCGGGGGCCGGACTAGTAGCTAAAAGAGAAAGAAAAAGAGAGATAAAGAAATAAGAAAAAGAGGGAGGAAAAAGGAGAAAAGGCGGGACAAAGAAAGAAAAAGAGAGAGCGTGAGAAACAAAAGATGAAAACGCGTGAGAGAGGGGGAAAAGAAAGGGAGCGGAAGAAAGAAATCCAAAGAGAAATAGAAAGACAGAAGGAGAGAAAAGAGAAAGGAAAGTGCGAAGGGTAGGAAGAGAGAAAGAGAAAAGAGAGGAAAGGAAAAAAGGAAGTTAAAGCAAAATAAGTTAAAAAGACACAGAGAGAGAAAGAGACAAAGAGCAACAAAGGAAGAGAAAAAGAGAGACACAGAGAGTGAAAGAGACAGAGACAGAGTGGGAGAAAAGGGGTGGAAAAGAGAGAGAGAGAGTGAGAGAGAGAGAGAGAAATAAATACAAGTACAGTTTCTTTGTGAGAGGCACCTGGCTTTGGCAACATCAAGTTGACATATTTCAACCTGCAGCTTGTTTTTCTCCTGTGCTTCTCTGAGTGCCGGATTCTATCCCTTAGCGGGCCTGATCTGGCCCGCGGGCCGTCTGTTTGACACCTGTGCCCTAAAGAATGCTGCGCCGCCTAGTGAGAAAAAATGGTGCAGATAATTGATGGATGTTGTTGTTGTTTTCTTTTTTTCTAAATGCTTACACTAAGAGGCGCCAATGACTTTAAAGAAATCCAAAGAGAAATAGAAAGACAGAAGGAGAGAAGGGAGAAAAGAAAGCGCGAAGGGTAGGAAGAGAGAAAGAGAGAAAAGGAAAAAAGGAAGTTAGAGCAAAAGAAGTTAAAAAGACACAGAGAGAGAGAAAAAGACAAAGAGCAACAAAGGAAGAGAAAAAGAGAGACACAGAGAGTGAAAGAGACAGAGACAGAGAATGGGAGGAAAGGGGTGGAAAAGAGGGAGAGAGAGAGGGAAAAAGAAAAAGAAATACAAGCACAGTGTCTTTGTTCGAGGCACCTTTCTTTGGCAACATCAAGTGGACATATTTCAACCTGCAGCTTGTTTGTCTCTTGCGCTTCTCTGAGTGTTGTCCCGCGGGCCGGATTCTATCCCTTAGCGGGCCTGATCTGGCCCGTGGGCTGCCTGTTTAACACATGTGCTCTAAGGCCTCCCATAACACTAAGTGCTTAAATAACATGTTATGTTTTTTACATTTGGGTTTCTATATCTGGATTGTTTTCAACCAAACAGTTTTAGAGTAGTAAACCGGCATCAGGGTCTGGAAGTAGGGTCGGTGTTTCAAACAAGCGTAAAGGTATTAAGCAAGACTTGGACTTCAAATTGAAAGGTTCAAAGGCTAGAGTTTGTATTGGATCACGAAGATTTTCAAGGCAAAAGGTTTAATTTCAAAATAAGCGTTACGGTTTCAAATCCATTTAAGACAAGACAAAAATATTAAGATCCCGTCAGTTTTTGCCAAGCATGCAGGTGCATTCGCTGCCATCTGTTTCAGTTTGAATGCCACGTTCGGTTAGAGGTTAGCAACAGTCTGATTCGTAGCGAGGGTCTCGGGGGCCGGTGGGTCCTGGGGCCTATTGTTCATGTGATTGTGGCCCCTGCCCTGCACCCCCCCACCCTCGCTCTTTAAGTTCTTCCAAGCAGGAAATGTTTAAACGCAGCAAATTAGTGGATATTGCCCGCAGGATGTGTCCCTGGCACGCCTTCTTTGAGGCTGATCTGACAGGAGTCGTGGCCTTTCGGGATCCCTACCATCAATTACGGGGGCCGGCCGTGCCCCGACGGTTTCGGGTTCAAATCCTGAGCTCGGCCTTCGTCGCTTTGCCGATGACTTTGACTTTGAAATCAGCTTGAAGGCTGTCTGTCTTTACCGGGGAATTAGGAACATGGTGTACAAGGTCGGCACACACGCACATATTTATTCAATTATTAGATCGTTTTTACAAGGTGCAGTAGTAAATGGAGGGAGACCAAGAGGAAGGCCGCGATTGAGGTGGAGGGATGGTGTTTATGAGTGCTCTGCAGGAAAGAGGTCTAAATCTTGAGCTCTTGTTGGTGATAGGAATGAGTGGAGAGGTGTTGTGAAAAGATAGTGGGATGTTTGGACACGTTCTATGATGCGGCAGGGGTAAACCAGTGAAAGCTGTCGGGCCCTGCTGTTGAACAGAAGAGTGTGTTGTGTCACCCTGACCTGAGTGACATGGCCGCCTTCTTGTGTCCCGTTTCATCCGAGGGGACGAAAGTCTAGGAATGAGTGGAGAGATGTTCTGAAAGTATAGTGGCATGTTTGGACATGTTCTATGATACGGCAGGGGTAAACCAGTGAAAGCTGTCGGGCCCTGTTGTCTAACAAAAGAGTGTGTTGTGTTACCCTGACCTGAATGACATGGCCGCCTTCTTGTGTCCCGTTTCATCCGAGGGGACGAAAGTCTAGGAATGAGTGGAGAGATGTTCTGAAAGTATAGTGGCATGTTTGGACATGTCTATGATGCGGCAGGGGTAAACCAGTGAAAGCTGTCGGGCCCTGTTGTCTAACAGAAGAGTGTGTTGTGTCACCCTGACCTGAATGACATGGCCGCCTTCTTGTGTCCCGTTTCATCCGAGGGGACGAAGGTCTAAGAATGAGTGGAGAGATGTTCTGAAAGTATAGTGGGATGTTTGGACATGTTCTATGATACGGCTGGGGTAAACCAGTGAAAGCTGTCGGGCCCTGCTGTTGAACAGAAGAGTGTGTTGTGTCACCCTTAACCTGAGTGACATGGCCGCTTTCTCGTGTCCCGTTTCATCTGGAGGGACGAAAGCATGACCAACTTGGGTGCCGAGGTGCTTAAATTGTTTGGGTGTTTGGGCATTTTGGGTTGGCCATGGTCCCCCCTAAAATTTTCTGTGTGTGTTTTTGCTACTTTTCCCCTTTTTTTCCCCTTTGTTTTTGTATGTGTTTGTCTTGCTGTCGGTCACCCCTCTCGAGGGATATGACCAGGGCAGATAGATAGATGGATAGATTTACAAGGTATCAGAGAATACCGATCGAAAGTGATGAGTATTGGTGCTGATACCAGCTATTTTTAAAGGGACAGCGTCCTTGCCAACACTACTGTTTTACACGTTACGACTACCAATTTCCAAAGTCTTTGTGCGGATATAAACTGCTCCAACGATTTTTGTTTTGGTAAAAAGTAGTAAAAACCTTTTCCGGTTTTAAACAAGTACGTTTTTATTCTTTAATTAATTTTTAATATTCTGGAGACAAATTGTGTTTGCATGTAAAATAGAGAAGGCCAAAAAATATACGGCTTTTTAGGGTGGGCAAGTATGGGACAGTGTGTATTATTTGAACACTAGATCAAGTTCTAAATAATACTTTCCTATTCCTTGGCAAAAATGTCTGGATTTATCAAACTAGTCTAAGATTAAATGGACAATGTGTAATATATGACCACTAGATGTCGCTGTACTGTGCAGCACAACTGAAAACAAGCTTTAAGAGGAAACTACGGAGACTCAAAGTGATCAAATTGCACCGGTTTTCTTCGAAGTCTTTTGCGGTGGGTTTTTTTTTTGGTCCTTTTGAGTACCCTTACCACAAAGATGGCGGACAATTATGTCAGCTCCCTCCTGGCGAGGCTCATGTTATTTAAAATTAACACAAATTTCTTGACCTCTGAGTATTTTTAAAATGTCTGTATTAATTTCCTGTTCATTTTATTTTGCTTATCATTTCAAAATAATTAATGTTTTTTCCTGAAAGAAGCTCAGAAAAACACTGCAACTGTCCCTTTAAGGCAGGGGTGTCAAACCGGCGGCCCGCGAGCAGGATCAGGCCCGCTAAGGGATTGAATCCGGCTCGCGAGACAACGCTCAGAGAAGTGCAAGAGAAAAATGAGCTGCAGGTTGAAATATATCATTGATGTTGCCAAAGCCAGGTGCCTCACATAAATGCTGTACTTTTATTTATTTCTAACTCTTGCTTCCTCCCTTTTCTCTCACTCTCTATCCCTCTCTCTTTCACCCTGTCTCTCTTTTTCTTGTTTTGTTCCTCTTTTTGTCTCTTTCTCTCTGTGTCTTTTTACCTTCTTTTGCTCTCTCTTTCATCTTTCCCCCTCTCTCTCTTGCTTTCTCCTCCTTTTCTTCCTTCTTTCTGTCCTTTCTCTCCTTCCTTCCTTCCTTCCTTCCTTCCTTCCTTCCTTCCTTCCTTCCTTCCTTTCTTCCTTCCTTCCTTCCTTCCTTCCTTTCTTCCTTCCTTCCTTCCTTCCTTCCTTCCTTCCTTCCTTTCTTTCTTTCTTGCTTCCCCCTTCTCTCTTTCTCCCCTTCTCTCTTGATCCCTCTTTCATTCTTTCTCTCTCGTTTCTCCTCTCTCACTATTTTGCTTTTTATCTCTTGTTTCTCATGCTCTCTCCCTCTCTGTCTGTTTCTCCCTTTCTTTGTCCCACCATCTCTACTTTTCTCTCACTTTCTTTCTCTTCTTTCTTTCTTTCTTTCTTTCTTTCTTTCTTTCTTTCTTTCTTTCTTTCTTTCTTTCTTTCTTTTTTTCTTTCTTTCTTTCTCTCTAGTCTACAGGTCAGGCCCCCGAGAGAATGTTTGTTCTATCTTGTGGCCCCCGAGTTAAAATGAGTTTGACACCCCTGCTTTAAGGTATCGGACCTTCCCAGTGATCATTTAAAAATTATTAATTAGAAAAATAAATACATCGTAAAGTTCCATTAAAATAATATATCAGGGGGAAAAATAAAAGGTGTTTTGTTAAAAATCAGTTATTTTTTCCTGCGAAGAGAAGGAAACCATACGTAATAATCACATTTTAAGTGATATCGGTATTGAGGAGTTCTCAAGATTAGGGGATCGGTCTAATAAGAATGTGGTATACTGTGAGAGGGATAAACTAAAAAGAAAAATCCAGAAATCACAAATCGTGATTTTTTTAACAATTTATTTGTGTGATACAGCTACATATAAGTATACCCGTGTATCATCTAGAATTCTGACCCTGAAAGACCTTTTAGCCCGCCTATTAGAAGTCCACCTCTACTCCATGTATCAGATGGACTTGTTTGAGGTCGTTAGCTGCACTTGGGACAGAACGAGTGCACAGCATTAAAGAGAGGATGACTAGGGCCGTGTATTCTAGATGATACACAAGTGTTCAAATACTTATTTTCAGGTGTATCAGACACATAAATTGTTAAAAAAATGTATTGTGACTTCTGGATTTTTCTTTTTAGTTTATCTCTCTCACAGTGGACATGCACCTACAATGGAAATTTCAAAATTTAAAATATATTATATTTTACGTATTTGTAATATGTTTGCGAATAAAGTTAGGCTTTTGTCCTAAAAGCGCCGCCACTTTGAATTTGTCCTTGTGAAAAAAAAAAAGTGCGCCTCCAATTACGAAAAGTCGGACATGTGTCACCTTTTTCTTCTTCTTGAGCAATTTTCATTAATGAGGGCCAAGTTTCGAAAAACCCAAAACGCAAATTAACTTGTCATTGGAGCGTCCGGCTAAATCCTGCCCGCTTACACAGAGTGCCGTGTTGCGTTCAATTGCAATTTTGCAGATGGCTCTCTATTAGTCGGTGTCCATTTCAGGGTTGGGGTTGGGGGGTCATAAACCCAACCCGCCCCCCTCCTCAAAAAGGTCAAACAGGTGCTTATGTTTGAGGGTTTTCTTTTTTCTGCTTTTTTTTAAATAAAATGTAAAAGTAAACAGACGGAATAGAGCAATGGAGGACCGATCTTCTCATATGTCGAAATAAATGTATTAATACATAAGTAACTACTAATAAATGCCGCATAAATAAACAAAAACATGGATAAATCATGTAATACTTAAATATATGATATAGATTAAATGTATACATATGTTTATGGATTTTGCCATTTGTTTTCTCAATTTTCTCCGTATTTATTTTTTGGTGTATTTTGTAGTGTCCTCGTTGTTTATTTTGTCCTTTATTTTTGCCACATATTTTGTTGTGTATTTTATCATTTATTTATGTATTTTATTGTGTTTTTATCACTTATTTTGTCATGCATTCTGTCCTGTATTTTTCGTGTATTTTGTCGTTTATCTTGTCACATATTTTGTTGTGTATTTATTTATTTATGTATTTTATTGTGTTTTTATCATTTATTTGGGCATGTATTTTTTCGTGTATTTTGTCTTGTATTTTGTTGTGTATTTTATCATTTATTTATGTATTTTACAGTGTTTTTATCACTTATTTTGTCATGCATTCTGTCCTGTAATTAAACGTCTTTTTCTCATTTATTTGGGCTTGTACTTATTCGTGTATTTTTTTGTGTATTCTATCATTTATCCATGTATTTTATTGTGTTTTTATCACTTATTTTGTCATGTATTCTGTCCTGGATTTTTCAGATATTCTGTCGTGTATTTTGTCATTTATCTTGTCACATATTTTGTTGTGTATTTAATAGTTTAGTATAGTCTATTTATGTATTTTATTGTGTTTTTATCATTTATTTGGGCATGTATTTTTTCCTGTGTTTTGTCGTGTATTTTGTTGTGTATTTTATCATTTGTTTATGTATTTTATTGTGTTTTTATCACTTACTTTGTCATGCATTCTGTCCTGTATTTTTTGGATATTCTGTCGTGTATTTTGTCGTTTATTTTGTCGTGTATTTTATCGTTTATTTATTTATGTATTTTATTGTGTTTTCATCACTTATTTGGGCATGTATTTTTCATGTATTTTGTTGTATATTTTATCGTTTATTCATGTATTTTAATTTTATCACTTACTTTTTGTCATGCATTCTGTCCTGTGTTTTTCAGGTATTTTGTCGTGTATTTGTTTGTTTATCTTGTCACATATTTTGTTGTGTATTTTATCGTTTATTTATTTATGTATTTTATTGTGTTTTTATCACTTATTTGGGCATGTATTTTTCATGTATTTTGTTGTATATTTTATTGTTTTTTAATGTATTTTAATGAGATGAGATGAGATGAGACTTTTTGTCATGCATTCTGTCCTGTATTTTTCAGGTATTTTGTTGTGTATTTGTTTGTTTATCTTGTCATATATTTTGTTTTGTATTTTATCGTTTATTTATTTATGTATTTTATTGTGTTTTTAGCACTTACTTTGTAACGCATTCTGTCCTGTATTTTTCGGGTATTCTGTTGTGTATTTTTTCGTTTATTTTGTCACATATTTTGTTGTGTATTTTACCGTTTATTTATTTATGTATTTCATTTTGTATTTACCTCGTGTCTTGTCATGCAATTCATCGTGTATTTTCGTGTATTTTATCATTATAACCAGACAGAAGAGCAGCTTCAGCGACAGACTGCTGTCACTGTCTTGTACCACGGACAGACTGAAGAGATATTTTCTTCCTGAGGCTCTTTAACTCCACCCAGTGGAGTAAAGGCCCACATTAAACGACACACACTACATTGCATATTAACGTACTTTTATTGCAGTGTGTATTTTATGTAGCACATTTTAAATACTCTATAGAACACGCTACAGTGGGTATTAGCACGTCACATTGGGTATTTGTATTTTGTATTCCTTTTGCTTTATTATTATATTGTTCTCAGCGAAGGGATGCTGCTGGAAATGTGAATTTCCCTGCGGGGATGAATAAAGTCTCTATCTATCTATCTATCTATCTATCTATCTATCTATCTATCTATCTATCTATCTATCTATCTATCTATCTATCTATCTATCTATCTATCTATCTATGTATTTTGGCATGTATTTAGTCATGAATTTTGTCGTGTAGTTTCTTTTATCGGCGTGTATTTTGTACTTCTATTTCGATTTTTATTTTGTCGGTTCTTTTGTCATGTATCTTAACCCGTATTGAGTTTTTTGTCATGGATTTTTTTTGTATTTTGTGTGTTTCGACCTGTATTTTGTCACAGCAAATTGTCATTCAAATGAGTTTTTTACCTATAGCCATTCGTTTCACAGTAATCAACAGGGTTGGGTAGGGTCACTTTAACTGGATTACTTTCAATTACTTTTGGATTACTCCAATACCAAATATGCTAATAAAACACAAAAGAAACTAAATATGAATACAATTACAAAATGTTGTGCAGGCTTGGGGAGTAACGGAACACATGGAACGGCAAAAATGATGTTGGCAAGCGTTTTGGATTTATTTTCATTTTGTTTCTGTCGCATTTTATGTTAGTTTTGCCGGAGATGAAAGAGATCAAAGCCAGGAGAGAAAGCTTACCACGTGTTGTGAGTCATCATGTTATTCATATTTAGTTTATTTTGTCTTTTATTAGCATATTTGGTATTGGAGTAATCCAAATGTAATTGAAAGTAATCCAGTTAAAGTAACCCTACCCAACCCTGCAAATAAATACACAAATACACAATAAAATATGCAAAAAATACTGAAATAAATACATGACAAAATAAATTTCAATATGCATAAATAATGTTATTGAGTTTCTGCCATATATTTTGTGAGTTATTAAAGTGTGCAGGTTAGCGCATGTGCGGCACAGTTCATGTCTTGGGAACCTCCTGCGTGGGTTCAAATCCAGCTCCAGACTTCCTGTGCGGAGTTTGTATGTTCTCCCCGTGCTTGCGTGGGTTTCTTCCGGGCACTCCGGTTTCCTCCCACATTCCAAAAACATGCATTTCAGGTGAATTGGCCGGTCCAAATTGTCCCTAGGTGTGAATGAGCGAGTGAATTGTCTGTCCCTGTGTGCCCTGCGACTGGCTGGCAACCAGTTCGGGGTGTCCCCTGCCCACTGCCCGATGATTGTTGGGATGGGCTCCAGCACCCCCGCGACCCTACTGAGGATAAGTGGTGCAGCTGATGAGATGAGATGAGAAAGTGTGCATTTATTTATACGTATTTATGAATGTATCGATGTCTTTCTGCAGGCGGGTTCCTCCATTGGCTGACACCGTAGACGACATCACAAGCCCAAAGACAGTTTTTCCCGTCACGGCCGCGATGGCGGTGGAAATTCGATCCGACAGTCGACGTGTCAAATAAATATTTCCTCCCCGCTCGCAGCCGTCCTTTTTGTCTTTGCGAGATATTAAAGTAATTGGAGTAATTGTCCAAACAGGTCCACTTTTCCTAATTCCCATCTGCGTCCTTGACAAGAAGGTCAACGCCCTCTTCAGATGGGCGGGGCCATGATGGGGGACAGCGCCCCCCACCCTCGCAAAGAAGAAAAACACAAATGTCGGGAAATTGTAACTGTCGTTTGTTACGTCTACGAGGAAGTCGGAATGATGCTTATGTTGATTTGATTGGTGGACAGGGTTGGGTAGGGTTCCTTAACTTGATTACTTTCAATTACTTTTGGATTACTCCAATACCAAATATGCTAAGCTGTTTGGATTTATTTTCATTTTGTTTATGTTTGTTTTGCCGGAGATCAAAGAGATCAAAGCCAGGAGAGAAAGCTTACCACGTGTTGTGACTCATCATATTTAGTTTCTTTTGTCTTTTATTTGCATATTTGGTATTGGAGTAATCCCAAAGTAATTGAAAGTAATCAAGTTAAAGTAACCCTACCCAACCCTGTTGGTGGATGAGTTTATTTATTTTTTTTCCTTTCTTTTTTGCTAAAACATAGATCCAGCCCTCCTTCCTTTCTAGAAATTTCAATTCTTTCTTTTTTTTGTTCATTCTTTCTTCGCTAAAACCTTCATTATGCTTTCTTTCCCTGCTGTGTTTATTCCTTGTTTTATTTTTCTCTTCATTTTTTGTTCTGCAATCCTTCATACCTTCATTCAGTTCTTTTTCAGTTCTTTTTCTGTTCGTTTACTCGAATTCATTCTTTCTTTCTTCAAAACTGAGTTTGGTTGTGGTTTATTTAAGTATTGATTACTTTTCCTTTCCTTTGCTTCATCCTGCTTAGTTGTCTTTATTTCCACTTTACTTTTTAGCATTTTTTCAGAGGCTTTAATGTGCACCTTATGGTCCTGAATATACAGTAGTTTGTTCCTTCGATTATTATTATAATATTTTTAATCGTATTGCTTTTTTTTGTTTCTTTCCTTTCTTTTTTCCTCATTTAATTTGTACTTGCCTTCCTTCCTTCCTTTCTTAAATAATTTGTTCCTTTCTTCCTTGCTTCCTTCCTCTCATCCTTTCTTCTGTTCTGTCTTTCCTTCATTTCTTCGTTCCATTTCTCTAACCTTCTTTCCATCCTCCCTCTCCCCTTCTTTCCTTCTTTATGTCCTTCCTTCTTTCCTTCCTTTTATCACAATTTATCCTTACACTTTTTTCCTGTCCTTTGCTTCATCCTACTTTGCTACCTTCCTTTATTTCCACTTTCTTTTAGCAATTCATTCTGAGACTTTAATGTGCGCCTTATGGTCCTGAAGAAACAGTAGTTTGTTCATTCATTTATTATTAATTTCAAATTGTTTTTTTTTTGTTTGTTTGTTTTCCTTCTTTTTTCCTTAATTTGTACCTTCCTTCCTTGCTTGCTTCCTCCTGTTCCATATTTCTGTCTTTTCTTCCTTTCTTTGTTCCTTTTATCCACTCTCTCCTCCTTTTCTTCCTTCTTTCTTTCTTTCTTTCTTTCTTTCTTTCTTTCTTTCTTTCTTTCTTTCTTTCTTTCTTTCTTTCTTTCTTTCTTTCTTTCTTTCTTTCTTTCTTATACAAAGGGAGTAAAATATAGGCACAACAGTAGCAGCCACAAGAGGCCACCCTGCACCCTATCGTGCAGTGCGCCCTGTGTAGTGTTAAACACAGAAATAGAACAAGCTTCGAAAAATATGCCCTTTAACACAATGCCCCCTATGGGGAGAGCCCTTTTTTCTTTCTTCCTGTCCTCCCTTTTTTCACACTTTATCCCTACATCCTTTGCTTTCATCCTACTTTATCGCCCTCCTTTAATTCCACTTCCCTTATTAGCAATTCATTCTATCTTCCAACGTACTTCAGGACTCTGAGGATCTTTCAGGCCCGATGACGAAACTCCTGCGGAGCTCCCCGACGAGAGCCGATCATGACGAAATGAAGGTCTGTTTTGTTTCGGGGCTTTTCAGACAGCGCATTTTGGCGACGCTGAGGTGTGAGAGAAGAAAGTGCGTTGAATAAAATGTCAAATGTAAGTGGGAACATTCTCCACCGCTTGAAACGAGGGCCCTTAAAACAACACAGGCGACCCTTCGGGCGAAAGAAAGCAGAGAGGAGAGAAGGACAGCAGACACAACACACGACCGCCTTGGCTTACGTTCCGCCGCCTTTCGGCCCCGGGGCCGATCCGCCGTCGGGGCCGATCTGCTTCTTATCTCGCTCAAAGTCAAATGGAAGCAAACAAGCAGAACACGTGCTGGCTCTCAAAGACACGCTCGAAAAATAAGCAGGAGCTGTGCTGTCGACGTGTGCAAATCCGGAGGGAATTGCCCGAAAAGGCTCCGACTAAAATTTAGAATAGAATAGAATAGAATAGAATAGAATATGCCTTTATTGTCATTGTTACAACATGGGATATGCTGTGACAACGAAATTGGACGACTCCAGGGCCACATTTACAGTGAGGATAAGGAAACAAAGAGATAAAGGAAAAAAAGAACTAACTGTCTTTGTTGCAAGTAGGTTTTGTTTTCCTTCGGAGGGGAGGGGGGACAAACAGAGTTGGTGGATACAACCGGAATGTTTGATGTTTGATCTTACATTACACATAGACCAGTGTTTTTCCCGAATTGCTCAGTCCACATATTGAATGGATTTGGGAGTACAGTCCATAAACATGCCCGATTAAAGTCGCCGTCGACGATAAAGCTCCGTTGGGGTGTGCAAGCTGCTGTTTATTGATAGCAGTTGAAAATATTGAATGTTAGACGTTCATAAAGGAATAATTTGAATGGCATTTCGTTAAAATGAAGATTCTTAAGTTGATCATTTTCATTTTGTTGTCGCTCTAAAAAATAAAATCTACTGATGCAAACGCTGCCCTACATACGAACGAGACGATCCGGACGATTGTTTGTAAGTTGAATTAGTTCGCAAGTATGGAATGTATGTTTAAGGCTTGTATAAGTGACCTGTGTTGTTTTGTACTGAAGAATAATCATTTATGAAATAATATGCCCTATAAAGATAAATAAAGTTGAGTTTAACTTACTTTTAGAAGATGCGCTTCAAGATGTCCTCCTCCTTCTATTTCCTTTATTTATCGACTCATACTGCACTGCAAGATGGTAGAAGTATACAAGTATGCGTATTAAAAAAGCAGCGGGAGCAAAACTCAGTTTGGTTGTGGTTTATTTTAAGTATTCATTACAAAGAAAACACTGGCTGGCTGATAACACCAAACTGTGCGAACGATGGCAGGCAGGAAATTGAAGTTGTGGTTTCCTGTTGACCTATACAACACCTAAAAAAAAACCCTGAAACTTTGAGAATTGGCTGATAACACAAAAATGTGCGAACGGTGGCAAGCAGAAAATTAAAGTTGCAGTTTCCTGTTAGCCTATGCAACGCCTCAAAAAAACAAAACAAAACTAAAACTTTGAGAATTGGCTGATAATACAAAAATGTGCGAACGGTGGCAAGCAGAAAATTGAAGTTGCAGTTTCCTGTTGGCCTATACATTGCCTCAAAGGTATAAAACTATTGCTAACATTGTCCGATTAACGACTTGTATTGAGGTGGTCTCCAGAATATATTCTGCAGATTAAAAACTTCTTAAGAAGCAGTTCATCTCCAGATTCTTAATTTACCAACATTCTCCTCACCCGAAATTCCAAGAACACACGAAGGACAAGATTAGTATCGACGATCCTTCTTCAAACTCAGCACAGGAAAGCCCCTTCTGTCTTCTGTCCTTTGTCCTTTTACCACTTCATTAATTTATTTTATTATTTATTCTTCACGAAATAATGAAAAGAAAGAAATAAAATCATTTTGTCTATTTTTTTTCTCTCAATTTATAATTTTCTTTTTTTAATGTGTGTCCTCTTTTTTGTGGGTCTTCTTTTTTCCATTTCTTATTTTTCCGCCTCTTCTATCTCTTCTGTCTTTTCTTCTTTTACCACTTCATTTATTTTTTTCACTTATTCCTTAATTGACTTCTATTATTTATTTTCATTTAATCTTTACATAATTTGATTTATTTCATTGTGTTTGATTTTTCCTTCTTTTTATTATTTCATTTTTTAATTATTGTCCCTTTTTTGTAGGTCTTCTTTTCTTCTATTTATCTTTCTGCCTCTTTTATGTCTTCTGTCTTTTCTTCGTTTACTACTTCACTTATTTCTTTATTCACTCTTTACTTCCCTTATTTCATTTGTTTATTTTTTATTCTTTTCATTTTGTTTTTTAATTCTTGTCCTCTCTTTTGCTAGGTCTTCCTTATTTCTATTTCTTATTTTTCTACCTCGTCTATGTCTTCTGACTTTTCTTCTTTTACTACTTCTTTTATTATTTCATTTATTCGTTACTTGACTCCTTTTATTTATTTTCATTTTTTCTTTACTTTTCTTAATTTCATTCTTACATTTCAAATTTCAGTACTTTGGCTTCTTTTCATCTTTCTTTTAATTTTATTGTTCTTCATTTTACTTTTTTGTGTGTGTATTTCCTATTTCTTCTATTTATTTTATTTTTTTAATCTTCTTCAGTTTCTTTTTTGTGCGCTATTTTTAGATTATTAATTGTTGAAGTGTGTGTTACTGGATCTTTTTAGAATTTAATATAACTTATTCTCATCATAAATTAAAGAGTTAAAAATGAAAAAGTGCCATCGTCGCCTATTTTTCTATTTATTTTATTGTTTTTTAGTCTTCTTCAGTTTCTTTTTTTGTGTACTATTTTCAGATTATTAATTGTTGAAGTGTGTGTTACTGGATCTTTTTAGAATTTAATATAACTTATTCTCATCGTAAATTAAAGAGTTAAAAATGAAAAAGTGCCATCGTTTACAAGATAACATTCCACAATTTGGGATAATAAGTTAAGGGTAATAGTATAAAGATTATTAATATTAATTTAAAAATAAAAAAAAAACACAAAAAAATAAATGAAGAAAGAAAATTGAGGTTCTTAATATATACTATGACGGATATTTGTTAATAAATTCGATTAAATTGTGTTGCAAATGTGTTGGGTTCAAACTTGACCACCAATGTCAGAAATGACTTTGGTTGAGTTCATATTCACCAATCGGGAGGACCATGTCATGAACGTTATGGAACGTTTTTGGTTATCGCAGAGCAAATCAAGATTTAGAAATAAAAATGGATGGTGCTGCAATAAACACTGTATCAGAAATTAAATTTTTAAGGGTCATCATAGACAATAAATTAAGCTGGAAAACACACATCAGACACATACAAACAAAAATATCTAAAAACATTTCAATACCTATTTTAATAAATAAAGTAATTAATAAAGCCAAATTCCTTTTAAACTATAATGCATTGTATTTATTATATTGTTCTCTAGTTCTCCCATACTTCAATGTGCAGAAGTCTGGGGCAATAATTCCAAAAGTTGACTACAGCCCCTTTTAATCCTCCAAAAACGTGCAATCAGAACCATACACAGGGTAGGATATCGGGATCATACTAATATTTTATTCCTGCAGTTCAAATTATTAAAATTGGATGATTTAGTAATTTTTGTCACTTCACAACTGCTATTTAAGGTCAACAAAAACATACCAGAAAACATCCAAAAATGATTCATTCAGAAAGAGGGAAATTATAACTTAAGGGGTGCTGTAGTAAATTCAAAATCCCAAAGGTGAGAACCACCAGGAAAAGTATGTGTGTGTCTGTGTGTGAAGTCAAACTTTGGAACAATTTACAAGACGAGATCAAACGATGTCCAACTATTCACGTGTTCCGATTTAAATACAAAAAAAAAAACATTACTGGCAGAATACAGAAACAAAGAAAATTATATCAGAGATTGGAAATACTGCGTTTACCACTAACGTTAACCTTGTTGTTATTGGGGCGGCGGTAGCTCAGGAAGTAGAGCGCTCGTCTTGGGATCAAAGGATCCTAGTTCGAATCCCGGCTCGTCCGTGTTACATGTCGAAGTGTCCTTGGGTAAGACACTGAACCCCTAATACCCCCAATAAGCAGGTTAGCAATGGCTGCAAGGCCCCTATTGGGAAATGTGGAGCACATTGTAAAGCCCTTTGGGAAGTCATTGACTTGAAAAGCGCTATATAAATGCATATCATTTCATTTAATTTCATTGTTACTATTATTATATCATAACGGTTATTATTGCTATTGTTTTTATTATCATTGGTGTCACTATGATAGTTAGTGACTAGTAGCATTATAACAATAACAGATGGGTACTACGATGATTAGTGTATAAAATATGTGACTATTGTTATTATTATAATCATTGATATCTGACCTATGTAATATGTATATCCTTGAAATTGTGTTATATTTAGAAAGAAAAGAGGATCCATCTATAGAATGTAATTAAAAGGGAAGATGAAGGGGTATGGAAAACAAGCGTCTGCTTCTTACTACCCCTTTTCGAACATAGTATGTAACATTATTTTGTTGTCGAGTTATTGTTTTTGTTCCGTTTTTATTTTATAATGTTCGAAATAAAGTTTTCATTCATTCATTCCTTCATTCATGATGAAGGTTTAACATATAACATGTAGGGGTCACCCCCGAAATAATGCCGATATTGACAATGGAGGCCTGCTAGCTGTTAAAAAGTGACATGTCAGTCCAGCTGCAAGCAGCTTTTATTGGTCGGGAGGCGAAGCGAGATGACGCTCATGTGATCATTTCATTAGAAGGTTTGCCGGAGGTGTCAAAGGGGTCTCTTATTTGTGTGCGGCCGCTATTAGCCTCAATTACCTTCTCTAGAAGCCGGCAGAACTGAGCTGGCTCTGTGCGCCGCCTTCAAAATGGCCTTAAAGAGCCACTGAGAGAGTTACAAAAATTGCCATTCATAACTCTTAATAGCTTATGAATTGACTCCCCCTCCTTTAATCGGGAAAATGGAAAAATCCTGCAACAAAGAAAGGATACAAACAATCACAAACGGGGATTTATTCTCGCAACAATCGCCTTGTTGCTTAAAATACAAGGATATTGACTCTATTTAAATATATAGGTACTGTGTTTTTCAGACTGTAAGGCGTACCTAACAACCCAAATCGGCCAGAATTTTTCAACTTTATTTCGAACATTATAAAATAAAAACAGGACAAAAAATTGACTCAACAACAAAAATAATGTTGACATAGAATAGAATAGAATAGAATATACCTTTATTGTCATTGCTACAAATGGGCTAACATATTGTGACAACGAAATTGGGCATGACACTCCAGTTTTACACATTCATAGTGAGGTATGAGCAAGAAGATAAAGGAACAGAGAAGATAATGTTATAAGACAAGGGGGATAAGGCTATAGTTATAATTTACATGGTATTTACACAAGAAATGTCGGCATGTGGGATGTTACATACAGGGTTGTCGTGATAACGTTGGTATCGTAACGGTTGTGCAATATTGCATTTGGTGCAAAGTCATCATAGTGCAAAAATTGTCAGCATATGCATTGGTGCAAACATAGACATCATAGTGCAGAAACAGGAAATGGTCAGACATTGTGCAATTTGAGCATTAAACGTAGTGCAGTCGGCATGTGCAAGAACAAGACATGAGTAACATTATATTCGTATGAGGTAGTGTTGGCACGAGTTTTCAGTTTTTTTGTTTTTTTTTGTGCGGTGTCTGTTTGAGCAGTGAACAAGCATAGTGCAGACAGCATGTACGAAAAGGGGTAGTAGGGACGCTTGTTTTCCCTACCCCTTCATCTTTCCTATTAATTACATTAATCCTCTTTTGTGTCTAAATATAACAAAATCTCACAAATATACATATTACATAGGTCAGATATCAATAATTATAATAACAACGATAGTCACATGTTGTATACTAATTACTTACTAACTTGAGAACAATATAATAAATACAATACATTATATTTTAAAAGGAATTTGGCTTTATTAATTATTAAAATGTTTTAGATACCTTAGTTAATATGGGTCTGATGTGTGTTTTCCAGCTTAATTTATTGTCTATTATTTGAAAGTGCGCCTTATAACCTGGCGCGCCTTATATACAGCAAAATACAGCTTATTCGATTGGATCGCCACAAGAGGTACCACCTTATTTGTAGAATGATTGATCAATTGAAAACATCTAAACGATCTAACCCTGTTCGTGGCGGGGGGAAGGCCCACACTCAACCACCAGACCACCAATGATGCAGATGACATATGAAAAGGCATTTCTTTTATCTCACTACCACGCTATTTTTACTCACAGTGCCAGAAACAAAAGTTAGAGAATGGAGAAAACAGAAATTTCATCCAGAAATGGAGACAAATTTAGATTCATCATCGGATACACGAAAGAGTTGTTTCCCCTGTCATGCTTTTTTTGTGTCTATTTTGTCATGATTACTGATTTGGATCAGTGCCCGCTCATTTGGCGCCAGCCGCTGCAAGCTACCTGATTGGTTCTCTGTGCTTTTTTAAGCCCAGTCCTGTCACTCTCCGGTTGTCAGTTCGTCAGCAAAGTATTTTGACCCTGACTCCAGTCTGTCCCGTTTTTGCACCCGTTTTTCCACCCGTCCGTTCCTGATCTCCCCGTTTGTCTCCGCCAACGACCCGTCTTTGATCCCGACCACGTTTTTGCTCTCCTGTCCCGGCTATTGACCTGTTCTTTCCGTCATTGGAAGATCCACTTCTGTATTCGGATCACGATCCGATTGCATGAGCAGCTTGCTTCCCGCGTCCAGCGAGCACCGGATCGCGGGTGCTGCCCTTCCTCTTTCTATCAATAAACTTGTGGTTAACGATACACTTTTGGGCCCTGATTCCGTTCTGGTCGTGACATATTTATATCTTTCAGGACGACTTTCTATTTTCTTCTTTCTCTCACATTCGTCTCTGGCACTGGGTGAAAATAGTGCGACAATGAGATAAAATTTAAAGTCTTTTTGCATGTCAGCTGTATCATTCGTGGTCGAGGTGTTAGTTTAAAAGTTATGCACAAGTTGTGACAGTGGTTGTATTGTACGTGTAAAAATTGTGTTTTTTACAGTGCAGGGAGGGTATTAGTGCTTCACAATTTTGGAAAAAAAAATTACGATTTTTCAGACCAGTATTGTAATTTCGATGTGATTTCTGATTTAAAAACGTGACTTTTTTCTGTGAATACAGACGCTCCCCTACTTACGGAAGAGATACATTACGGACGATCGTTCTTAAGTTGAATTTGTTCGTAAGTTGCTTCAGTGATATATTTTGTGTGGAATTTATGTTTAAGGTTTATATAAGTGACCTGTATTGTTTTGTACTGAAAAAAAAAACATTTAATCAAATAATATGCTCTATAAAGTTAAATAAAGTTAAGTTCAACTTACTTTTGGAATAAGAGGTTCAAGAATTAGGCGACTTCCACCTCCGTGGTAAAAAGTGGCCGAAAAAAGGCGATCCAACTATTTTCTCAACCGCATCAAGCTTTCTTATTCCACTTTCAAGAAATGGCTAGCCTCTTCTTTACACTTTACACCAACCATATTGAATGAATAAACGTGATATTAAACAATAAACATGTCAAAGTTCAAAGGTACAGTATAGAATGTTTACACACAAAATAGGAAGAGGAAGCGGATTTCTTCTTCTGGGTGGATACTAGGTGTCCTCTCACAGCGCCACACACCGGTAGTGGCCAAAAGAAGCACTACAGTAATGTCCTGAACTCGGGAAAAGGTGCACACTATACAGAATCTAACTAAAGCAATGTCCAGATATTTTTCGACATCCCGGAAAAAAATGTTCGTATCTACCGTTTTATGTAAATCGAATGGTCGTAAGTTGGTGACATGCTTCCACCTTAGTAAAACAGTGCCCTCTTCTGGGGAGCTTTGTTAGGGTTGCTGTCTCTTCACATGAGGCTCACAGGAGGCTGTGTTTGGAATAGCGTGCTGCTTGCAAACTTTGCCTCGCATTTATTGGCTATTACCACTAAAACTTGCCTCCGATTGGCCGGTACCCTTAAAACCCGAACTGTGACAATTTTAGTTAGCCAAACACTCCATCACTCAAATAACCAAGAGGGGAAAAAAAACACAAAAATGGAACAAGAAATCCTTGAAAAAATGCAGTATCTTGCGATTACACAATGAACTCATTCCAATATCGATTCGATTAATCGAGCATCCCTACTGGGTATGGAATTTCAAAATGCTTTTGTCTCTTAAGGGCCTGACAATGACTAGGGGGCGCCGACACCTTGCAAAGAATTCCAACCAATTAGGGAGTCTAGTGTCACCTTATTCCAAGATGAACATGGCAGCAAATATACCGTAAATTCCGGACTATAGAGCGCACCTGATTATAAGCCGCACCCATGAAATTTTAGGGGGAAAACCGATTTTGTCCACGCACAAGCCGCACCTGTATATAAGTCGCATGCACCCACATCAAATAAACACGAAATTAATCCAAGCCAAACTTCAAGTCCCGCGATTGGAACTAATTGTCCTTCATTGAAGCACACAGTTCAAAGATCACTGCCGCCCAGATGAACGTAAAATGATATAGGTACTTAAAATTTGTTGCAGACCTGCAGATTCTGGGTGCCCGTTGATAGTACTCCAAGGAAAAAAAGTGTATATTTCCAAAGGTAAGGGTGGGAAAAATATATATCCATTATTGTCCGCCGTGTCCACAAAAACTCACCTTTACCGGTCTCCACTTTCCCATCAGCCCGCGTTTGCTCCGCCCCTCTTTTTTAACTTGCTCATGCAGAATAAGTGTCTCAGATAAATACAAATAAATACATTACAAAAATATACAGTTGCAAATCCATATTACACATATTTACAAAGAAAGACGGTACATCGAGAGAGTTTTCAAAGCTTTGATAATGATAATATAACTTTCATCCTAAACCGTGCCTTTGGGAGGTAGCCTCACGCTACTAACAAGACGCTCGCATACATGTAAACTAGTTTATTAAGGAAATAATTGCTGAAATCGTTAGAATCGCGACAGATTAACGTACCTTATTTAGTGCAATTTGCACGATGAGGGTATGTTTACGCTCATAAATTGTGATAATCTAAATCTTACCTCTCATACTCGAGCGCCCCTGGTGGCCGTTAAAAAAATTACATAAATTGGCAGCATCTCTGAATAAGCAGCAGGTTTGAAAATTTGGGAAAAAAGTAGCGGCTTATAGTCCGGAATTTACGGTACATAACTATACCCAATAATACACATCGTAGCAGTATCTTGCTGAGTTTACACAATCCATAACCGTTCTCCCCAATCGGTCCAGGTTACCTTTCCCGATGTTGACTTTCAAAATTACACGCATGACGTACGCAACCTTTTCTTTCTAAATTTCACAACCACCGAGCGATTATTTGTAATGGACGTGCCGGGAAACGTGCAGCGGGAGGAATGTCGACCACATGTTCGAAAATAAATAGAGCGGCGAGAATCGAAACAAGCACTCGGAGGGTTAATCAAAGCTAATTTCTTCATGGTCTCTCTTCACGCCGTACGTTTCCCCTGTCACTTTATTATTGCAGCCTTTCTTTCGGGGCTAACGCTAATCCCGGGGTAACTAGGCCCTGCCACCAGACATTAGCTGCGAATGGACGCAGAGCAGAGCGAGAATTGCTCAATCTATATCAAGTGTCAAACTCATGGCTTGTGGACCAAAGGTGGCCCGCCACATCTGTGGTGGCATCGTTATAACACCGAGCTAAACCACCAAAGAGGAACGGGATGGCAAGGGGCGTGTAATTGAAGCTTTGATTCCTTTTCTGGATGGTGAAAACTGCAAAAGTACATTACAATCAATGTTCCCTCTGATTTCCCACGTGTCTGAGCGTTCACACAGTCGGTGAGCAACGTTTGAAACAACAGTGAGCAACCATAATCCCAAGTGTGGCAACTAACCAGCTCAGTAGCCTAGATGGTAAGGCGCCCGCTTTGAGACTGGGAGGTCGGTGGTTCGCGCCCCGGCCGAGTCATTCCTAAGACTTAAAAAGTGGTCGGCGGCGCCCTCTGTTGGCTGCGGCTGCATCGGCTCGCTACAACGGGTCAGGTGCAATCGACATTTCGTTCTGTGTACATTGTTACACAGAATGACAATACAAGGAAATTATTATTATTATTATTATTATTATTATTAAATCATTATCAAACATGTCCAAAACTTGACATCAAGTTACATTTTGCTGAGTTTCCGGCAATGCAAAATCATTTCTCCCTTTTGAATGAATTGACTAATTTATTATTGCAAAGGTTGTACGGCCTACAAACATCATTTGTTTTTACAACAATTCTTTCACAAGATTTCCATTTCTTTTTATTTCCTGATATATTTTGGCGCATCATATTAACATTTTGGGGGGCTTATTGAGTCGGTTGTAAGATACAAAACTGTACTTAATCACATATTTTAGTGGAAGGACAATGTTTACAACAAGATTGACTTGGTATAATTGGAAATTATTTGAATGCAACACAAACTTTTTCTTCTTTTCTCCGTGTTTTTTTTCTACTTTTTTGTTACTTTTTTCTTTTTGTTCGCTATTTACTTTTTCCCCACATTTCTTTCTTTTCTGTTTTTCTGGCTTTTTTTCCCTAAATGTTTCCTTCTTTTTTTCTCTTCCTCTTGTTTCTTTTTTCCTCAGCTTTTCACTACTTTTTCATTTTGGTATTTTTTTTCTTTTTTTGTTCTATTCCCCTTCCTTTAAGTCATGTTCTGCATACGTTTACATAATATTCGGTCATGTTGGGATTAAAGAAGCAAAAACAACCCGAAGAGCCATTTAAGACCCGAAAGAGCCGGTTCCTTTTAGTGAGCCGAGCCGAAGAAGCCGGTTCCCCGACAAACTCTACTAACTTTACTCAACTTCGTTCTCCTTCGACTCGACTTCAAAATACCGCAGCTAGGGCAACCTGTGTATTTTTACCTTCATGCACTGTAACTTTGACTTAAGTCGCTTCTTATTTAATAATTTTGAGCCCTTATTTTTGTGCGCTGGCTAGATTTTCTTGTGCGCTGAGAATGTGCGAGCATGTGCGCAGCTTAGAGGGAACACTGATTACAATGCCTTGAGACCATATGCCAATAAGTTCAGGACAATAGAGTACAGGGACTTTACATCCATCTGAACTATAACGAGATATAGTTGTTTATGCATCATTTAAATACTCTTAAAAACGTATGGCCTTGTCTTGTAAATCCTTCAACATGAATGGAGATGGATTAGACATACAACACTGCAGAACTGGATCTTTTGAACCAGGAAGTAATAATACTTAGCTATATTTTTCAACCTTAATCTCAAATACACACAAGATATCTTTGAAAAACACTTCTTAATGAACTTACATCCATTTTAAGCCTGTTATATTGCCTTTCAAACACAATGACTATTGTAAAGTATTGAGGATAATCAAGATGCTTCTAGGCAACTGTGGGACATCTCTTTGTGTCCTTTTGTCAGGCAGGACGGAAGGAAAACTGAGATCACTTGAACTCGTTCCTTGGTTTTTATTGGAAGGAAGGAATGACGGGGCGTGATTCTTCGATCCGTTGTTTGACGGATTGACGAAGCTTGACAGGCGGGCGAAGGCTTGGCGGGAACGGTCGCGGACAGGCGGAATCGTCGTGTTGTTGGTCGGGGCTGGAGACGAAGGGCGTCGTCGTGTTCGGAAATGTGATCAGGAATCAGACGGGCAGGGCAGGTCGTAGGCAAATTCGGAAACGGGTCGGCAACGGAGATCAAGTAGAAAAACAGGAGGCAGGCAAAGAGTCGGACGTACAGGCTTTCTGAGCAGATGGCAACAGGTAGCGTAGTACAATCAGACAGCTTGTTTCAGAAAGCTGAGGATTTAAATGGACAGGGTGCGCCAATCAGCTGTCCTGGTTGTTGCCACCAAATCCTGAGCACAGGTGTTCCAGATCCGGGTGATTGTGACACCTTTTGTGACATCAGTGTTTTTCGCCTGGGAACTTTCCCATGGATGATGATTTTGGCCAGTGTCTTTTTTTAAAGTAGAGTCATTAACACTGACCTTAACTGAGGCCAGCAAGGCCTGCAGTTCCTTGGTTGTTTTTCAAAGGTTATTTTGTAACCGAGTGGATGAAGTGTCATCACACTCTTGGTAAAGTCTTGTCAACCACTCCTGGTAAGGTTTACCACTGTTACCAGTTTTCTCCATTTGTGGATAATGGCTCTGACAGAGGTTCACAGGAGCGCAAAAGACTTTGTGACCTTTTTCGGACTGTTAGATTTCAACCTCTTTTTTTCTAACTTTGTCTGGAATTTTTTTGGATCTAGTCAGGGCAATTGTGTTCTTCAGATTTTATTGCCTACCTATCAATTTCATGGATTTCTTGATTCAACACAGGTTGTGGAAATCAATTGTGGGTGTGGCCTGTGCAATTCAACTCAGCTTTCCCAAAACTGTGGTTCCTCACAGTTTCTCTGTGATGTTTTTGTCAGGAAACGGACCGGGAAGCAGGAAGTCGGAACTCATATGCTTAGACGATCTGTCACTTTAATTAGGAAAGAGAAGTTGTCCAACACACAAACGGACCAAAAACAAAACAAAACAGGTTCTAAGGCAAACAAAATTACAAACTATGCATTACTCAGATCAAACGGGCATGAACAGGGTTTCAACGAGGGTTAAACAATGGTCTGGCAACGGTCAGTCCCAAAAGGAGCGTTTGAGTACTCCAAAAGCAATCAGTCCAATGCGTCTCAGCCGGTGTCAAGGGGCGGGGCCAGCTGGGCACCATGACAACCGTGCAGGACATGACCGTTTTTTAAATAGGGCCGGATGATTTTTGATTTTTTGGGCCCTTAGTAATTTAAAGCAACATTTCAAAACTGCATTTTTTTTCCTGGGGTTGTCTCTGTGTGATATTAACATTGGTTTGATGATCTGAAACCTTTGTGAGTGAGTAAATATGCAAAATATACAGAAAAAATACAGTAAAAAAAGCCTTAATCCAATTTTTATTGTTAGTTTCCGAAAAAGCCATTGCTCTACGAGTCCGGCACCCGTTGGCAGGGTTGGGTAGGATTACTTTAACTGGATTACTTTCAATTACTTTTGGATTACTCCAATACCAAATATGCTAATAGAAGACAAAAAAAACTAAATATGAATACGATTACTAAATTTTGTGCCGGCTTGGGGAGTAACGGAACACATGGAACGGCAAAAATGATGTTGGCAAGCTGTTTGGATTTATTTTTATTTTGTTTCTGTCGCATTTGATGTTAGTTTTGCCGGAGATCAAAGAGATCAAAGCCAGGAGAGAAAGCTTACCACGTGTTGTGAGTCATAATTTCATTCATATTTAGTTTCTTTAGTTTTTTATTAGCATATTTGGTATTGGAGTAATCCAAAAGTAATTGAAAGTAATCCAGTTAAAGTAAATCTACCCAACCCTGCCCGTAAGTATGTTTTTCCTGCCGTGTGGCCCCCAACTAAATGAGTTTGACACCCCTGATCTATATTGTGTTTGTGCAGAAGAAGTGAAACTTTTCCAGGCTGCACTCAGATGGTGTTAAAAGAGGGAAAGGGGGGAGGTCCCTAAAGCTCCCCTCTGTTCATCTAATGGACTCCTCCGAGCTGGAAACAGCATAAGTCGGTATTCCCCACTCGAGACTTTCCTCCATTTAGCGGTATTCGCTTTCACGGCTCCGTCTTTGGCAGGCCGAAGAATCGGAGTTTTATCAGTGAAATCAAAGGCGATTACACAGTTCGCCAGTCACGTCGGATCTCTGCGGCTGCGCTAAGTATGTAGCGCGGGCCGGCCGCAGCCCCCGGGGTCTCTGTTTATTCAGTCAAAGTGCTCTGTAATGTATTTCAAATAATCTATTTTAACAAATAAAGAGGTCATTGAGGGAGCGCATGGCTGCAGGCGAACGTTTGAAAGTCTTCTTTAAGAGGCCGGGCCGAGTGGACTCAGCCCCCCTGTGTCCTCCCCTGCAGGGGGACACCTCCTAGCGTGGAATGTAGCCGTGCAATACCCATACCTGTCAAGCTCCAGGGCTCCATTCCCTTACAAACTGTCGTATTTTCCCTTACAAAATACAAAATAATCTTACACCAAACGTGTTTATTTATGTAGTTTAACATGTTGAATAGTACATGTGTTTCGTTATATCATATGTATTGTTAATGAACATTTTGTTGTGAGATACTGAGTTGCTCGACATGAATGAGGTTTATTGTAAAATAGGTTAAAAAAGTACCGTAAATTCCGGACTATAAGCCGCTACTTTTTTCCCTAACTTTCAACCTTGCAGCTTATTCGGTCATGCGGCCAATTTATGTATTTTTTCTAACGGCCGCCAGCGGCACTCGAGTGTTGCTACCATTAACTGCCCTGTCAAAGCTATATTATTATTATTAAAGCTTTGAAAACCCTTTCGGTGTACCGTCTTTGTAAATATGTGTAACCCATGTATAATATGCATTTGCAACTGTATATTTTTGTAATGTATTTATTTGTATTTATTTTAGACACTTATTCTGATGAGTTTTGCAGGTGTGAACGAAAAATGAGGGGCGGAACAAACGCGGGGTGCCGAGTTTAAGTGGGGACCGCTAAAGGTGAGGGACAGACAAGGAAAGAAGAGGGGGTAAAAATTGGGTTAAAGAAAAAGGAGTTGCGTCAGTAAATGTGTTCATCTGATATATTTTTCCCACCCTTACCTTTGGAACTATACACTTTTTTCCTTGGATTACTTTTAACGGGACCCGGACTCTGCAGGTCTGCATCAAACCTTAAGTACCAGTAGCATTTTCCATTCATTTTGCCGGCTGTGATTTTTGGACTGTGGACTTTAATGAAGGACAGAGTAAGTGTCCCGGCTCCTAGGCTTTGTAGCGTAGAATGAACTGACCGATAACGGATAATGGATAATGAATAACGAAGATAGAACAATAACCCTTAAAAACCCCAAAACCCCCACATTTATTCGCAATGATCACAGCAAGGCTTTAGGGCTAGGACCTTAGCTTGGCCTTTTGGCTGAGAGTAAGAGTCCCAGCTCCTTGGCTTTGTAGCGTATTATGAACTGACCGATTACGGATAATGGATAATGAATAACGAAGATAGAACAATAACCCTTAAAAACCCCATTTAGTTACAGTCGCGGGACTTGAAGTCGGGTTTGGGTTAATTTTGTGTTTTTGTTACATGTTTAAATGTGGGCGCATGCGGCTTATATACAGGTGCGGCTTGTGTATGTACAAAATCGGTTTACCTCTTAAAATGTGGTGGGTGCGGCTTATAATCAGGTGCGCTCTATAGTCCAGAATTTACGGTAAGTAGCTTGGACGTTCACTGTAGAAGGAAAAAATACATGCAAATATAATTAAGTAGAATAATGCATTTTCTTATTCAAACTATTAATTCATTTTCTGAATTAAATTATTTTTGGTACTATACTGATTAAAGGGATAACCACAAACCTGTCTTTTTTTCATTTTCTCCTTTCTTAACTTCTTTATACAACATAATAATTCGTAATGTAATGCATCAAAGCAAGTGAGCCGTTTGAGAGCCGGCTCTTTTTAATGAGTTGAGCTGAAAAAGCCGGTTCTCTAAAGAGACGGACTTCCTTTCACTACACAACTACCGCATGAAATCCTGTGTTTTTTAAGACCACATGTATTTCAAATTTACTCAATCAACCCCGCCTGTTGTTTTCAGATCAGATTGACAGCGTTTTAATTCCGGTTCGGCCATTGGGACTTGATGATTGTATCCAAAGAAAATTGTGTAAAAAAATGTTGTAATGTAGGCCTACTGCTCTGCTTTCGATTTGTTCACTGTGATCGGAATGATGCATGATGGGAAATCCCCAGAGGGCACCCAATAGATAACTGACACCAAAAAGTAGTGAGTTGCTCTGAAAGTAACTACAGTCTTTGTGTATCACGTGTACTCGAGTATAACGTACACCCCTAGTTTTTGATTAGAAATCAGCATAACATTTTGTTTCACTTTTTCTCAGCTCAAACTTTGCGGTTGGATATAAAGAGAGTAAGTGCACATGGTTCTTACAACTCGACTATAAGTGGTTTAAATCAGCCATGTCCAAAGTCTGGTAAATTTTTACTAGCCTGGGGCCACGGTCATAAAATTAAAGATATGTGACCCGCCAGTAATGTCGACGGCAGTAGCCCTTTGGCCACTTTGCCCTTGGCTTTCTTTGAGAATTAAAGCCCACCTAATTCCCGACATAGTGATTGTAAAAAAAAAAGAAAATAAAGGAAAAGTTGACTGCAAATTGGAGTATATTTTTACCTGAATACAAAACGACTGTGTCTGCCTAATTCGCCTAAAGACCGTGGTTGTTCTCAAAGAATATAATATCAAGAGGCAATGCCAGACAAAGCTGGAAATGAACACTGTGAAAAGGTGAAGCAACTGGAAGCTGTTTTAACGGCACAGTAGGGCTATTTCATGAGCCAATCAAGTCAAGTCATGTTTATTTGTATAGCCCTTAATCACAAAGAGTCTCAAAGGGCTGCACAGATCAAAGACTATTGCATATTACAGACCATTATGGCACCATCCCCTCATCTAAAACCTACATGAGGGCAAATAATAAACATATTATCGACATAAAATATAGGTTATTCATATGCTATAGAGTAGAAATGTGTTTTAAGCTTAGATTTAA
Source organism: Urocampus carinirostris (assembly GCF_059441175.1). Classification (NCBI taxonomy): domain Eukaryota; kingdom Metazoa; phylum Chordata; class Actinopteri; order Syngnathiformes; family Syngnathidae; genus Urocampus; species Urocampus carinirostris. The sequence continues at coordinate 32,492,647 of NC_142357.1, forward strand.
ACATTTCTACTGAGGTTGCAGATCAAATCTCAGGGGGAAGAGCATTCCACAGCACCAGGGCCCGCATGGAGAACACTCTCGACCCTGCGAATCTCTTCTTGGATCTTGGGATCACTAGTAGACCAGCGTTTTCAGAGCGAAGGCTCCGGACCGGAACATAGGGGGAAATGATATCTGAAAAATATGAGGGAGCAAATCCATGCATGATTTTGTATACTATCAACAGGCTTTAAAATAGGTTAGCTAAAACCAGGGTAATGTAATCAAACTTTCTTGTCCTAGTTAAAAGAATCAAATAAAAATGCTACAAAGGCGAGCTAAGAGGTCGCAACGCTGATGGCAAAGCACTGCAAACCATTTATATTATTTAATGACTGCTCATTGATTTTGTAGTAATTCTATACTATTTTTCTTTTTAGAATGAAAGCCAAATAATATAATATTTTGAGTGGACACACAAAGTGACAAGTTGGCACTCAAAAAGATAACCACTCTTAGACGCCCCCTAGTGGTTCCGGCACCCTGAGCAGCCGCTTAGCTCGCTTATGGTGTCCAAAATACCAGCAAAATCTAGAAATAGAAGCCATATTTCATCCAATCAGCAAGCAGGTGCTATACGTCTACGCGATGACCTCCCCCCCACCCACCGATGACATGAAACCTGCAGTATCAGAGGAGGTCTGAGTGAAGGGACGGATTCCAACCAGAAGAGCCCCGCTTGTGTAAATGGAGCCAAAGTACTTTGCTGTATTTGGACTTGTTTGGCATTATTTGTTTGCACAACACACAACTTGGTGAGATGCAACGTTTCGCCCTCCCACTTGAAAGACCAACACTTTGTTGATACTGGATGCAGGCATCAAGCCCCCCCCCACCCCCAACCCCCTTTTTAAACCCCCATCATTAAAGCTGTTTTAGGGACATTTCTGTAATTGAATCTACCCATTACAGTTGAACTTCTAGGAAGGTAGATCATTGGAAAGTGGATAATTTCATTCCCATATTCTTAATTTGCATTCGAGGAAGGAAGGAAGCAAGAGGCTTCCTGCTCCGGTTCCAAGCCGAAAGTGTTTGAGGTAAATGTAAACAAACAAGATGGCGCACTATAAATAAATGTGTTGGTTGTACCATTAATCCCACACTTTCTGACTCAATGTCTAAGAGCTGCCTCACTGAATAAACCAATATGTTTTTTTTCCTTTCCTATCCATATATGATTAAATGTAACAAAGAGAATGTAAAATCAGTCTAATTTAGGTTGAAATTTGCCACAGTGTCAGGAGATACTAACAAAAGTGATCATTTTTATCTTTTTCAAACAAACTTTCAATAAAAAAATCCATTGTTCAGTCTTCCAATGATCAGTTGAGTAACGGTAACATTCATCCATACCAGTAGGTGGCAACGGATTAGTGTTTTTTTTCCTTTTTATATACGACTTATCAGCTTATTGGATAGTACAAGAGAAATACAGTGCTGTTGAAAATAAAAGCAGTGCAATGTGACTAACAAGAAGATCCCAGGTTTGTCACGGTTGCCATGGCGCCCAATTGGCCCTGCCTGTTTGGCGCCAGCTGCGGCTCGTTGACTGATTGGCTTCCCTCGTATTCAAGCTCAGTGCTCTCACTCACTGTTTGTCAGTCCGTCAACAAACCTCTGCACTCGCAAGACGTGGGTTTTGACTCTGTCCGGTTTCCTGCTTGTGTTTCCTGTCCGGTATCGTTCCTGTCTAGTTTCTCCTGTTTAATTTCGATCTCCAGTGTCTGTTATCGTTTCCGTCTATCTCTCTCCGTCGGCTCTTCAGGTTGTTTTTGCTTCTTTAATCCCCACATGACCAAATATTATGTAAAATTATGCACAATATGACTTAAAGGAAGGGGGGAATAGAACAAAAAAAAGGAAAAAATACCAAAATGAAAACATAGTGAAAAGCTGAAAAAAAAAGAAACAAAAGGAAGTGAAAAAAAGAAGGAAAAATTTAGAAAAAAAAACTGAAAAAAAGAAATGTAGGAAAAAAGTAAATAGAGAACAAAAAGAAAAAAGTTCTGTATCTTACAACTGACTAAATAAGCCCCCCAAAATGTTAATATTATGCGACAAAATATATCAGGAAATAAAAAGAAAAGGATGTCTTGTGAAAGAATTGTAAGAACAAACGACGTTTGTAGGCCGTACAACCTTTGCAATAGTACATGAGTCAATTCATTCAAAAGAGAAAAATAATTTTGCATTGCCGGAAACTCAGCAAAATGTAACTTGATGTCAAGTTTTGGACAGGTTTGATAATGAATTATCTTGCCACACTTGGAATTATGGTGGCTCACTGTTGTTTCAAGCGTTGCTCACCGACTTTGTGTGAACGCTCAGACCCCTGGAAAATTACAGGGAACATTCCTCACCACACCAGTTGTTCTTGAGTAATAAATGAAGACATTACACAATCATGAATAAATACATGTATTGATATATTTCAATATGGCTTTGGGGTTTGTTCTTAAACCATTCTAACAACAGTCTAACTATTGACTGCTTCAACTACCTCAAACACAGCTACGATATGAACAATTTAACAATGCGGCATTGTTGGCTTGTATCGGGTTATAAAAACAGTACATTGGCTGACCTTTTACTGCAACTCTTCCTGTATATCGACATAGTATAGATGAATTTCACCAACGTTCTTAAGAAAAACATTGGCGAAAACCATGACTGGCATCTGGTGCGGTAAGTGGTCTTTCCCAGCCAAAGAAAACCCGCTTCAGGGTAACCATCTTATATGACTTTTTTACAAGCTTTCTGTTCGTGGTTCGAGTTGATTTTTTACAGCTTTCGTTCATTCTTTGGGAATTTTGCAAATCGGTCCATTCCTGATTGGTTCTGCCGTTGGTAGGATGGAGTGTGAATTTCATAGTGTAAAAAATTTCTATCTAAAATTTGTTTTTGTCTGATCATTATCTAAATTGTCCATCAGTGGTTAATAAAAGAGTGATTGTGTCACGGTTGCCAAGGCCGTGTGGAACCAGCTGCAGCTTGTTGACAGATTGGCTTCCCCACTATTTAAACCCTGTCCTGTCAATCCCCGGTTGTCGGTCTGTCTGCGTTTTTACACGGTGTGCCCTTTTTCGACCCTGACTCACGCCTGTCCCGTTTTTTGCTCCTGTTTGTCTCCCGCTGCGACCTGTTTTGATCTCAACCACGTCTTCTCTCCTGTCCCGAATAACGATCTGTTTTTTATCTCGACCACGTCTTGCTCTCCCAGTCCCGGGTATCGACCAGTTTTCCGCCCCTGACGCCGCCATTGCTCGCTACGGAAGATCCACTTCTCTGTTTGGAGCGACCTGCTTCCCGCGTCCAGCAATCCCCGGATCGTGGCCGCAACCCTTTCCCTTTCTTCTAATAAAACTTGTGAGAAACGTTACGCGAGTGGGTCCTGTTTCCGTTCTGGGTCTTGACAGATTGTCTGTCGATATTGAATGTATCATTGCTTTCATAGAAACAAAATATCGTTTTTTTGGGGGTATGGTATAGTGTTTTTTTAAAATCTTTCTGATAAAAAATACTTTGATGGAGATATATATATTTACATTACAGCGACATTATATTCAACAATATTTTGCGTCGAAAAAGTGCATTTGCGTTTTTTTAAAAGGCTTCACATCATCTGCAGTGCATTCTGGGTAAAATACACCGTGTTAGCTCAATATTAGCTCCACGCAAGTTGTCATCCGTCGTACCTCTTTTTCTCGAACCCCAATTGGAAACAACTGCTGTGAGTTAAAAATATATATGTGAAAATGTTTAAACATTTGAATCGAAGTACGTTTTCCTGAGTGTAGTGCCTGAAGAAGTTAACTTTGGGAATCTTGGATATTAGCATACCTATATTAGCATATGAGAAGTTGCCCAAATTCCTTTGTACCTTAAAGGTACATTATTGTAGTATTTGACACCTAGGTGTCACTCTATCGTATACCGTGACCGTATATGAGTCTTACAAAGAAGAAAGAAGAAATAACTACCAAGAGTCCTGTTACCAAACAGTATCCTTTTTCTCAATATACCAGGCTAGCCTTATCACGATGTTTTACAGCACGCTAACCTAATGCCACCGCACACGTCTTCCAGTATTCCCTCAAGTATTGAAGTTATCCATATTTGTTACACATTCAGTACAAATTTATTCCTAGATAAAGTGAGCGATATATGTTCAGACCAGTTTGAATTTTATTTGAAAAACGCTATTGTTGTTAGCGGCCACTAAAGAAAACAATGTTTTTGGCTACTAACACATCAATCCATGCTAATTTTTTTCATAATAATGCAATGTTAGATTAAAAATTCTAAATGATGTAAGATAGCTTTTTTTATAAAAACGGTCTTGGTGTCTTCTGCTGGACCAAAGTGGTACTGCAACTCTCAATGTCATAACAGAATTCTATGCACTCTTGTTTGCATGGATTTGACGTACTAAGTGGCTAATTAATCGTACGATGCAACTAATCGATTATGAGTTGCCAACGCTTTTAATAATCAATGTTATCAATTAGTTGCTGCAGCCCTACCTTTGATCGCAAAATAATAGAACGAGAGCTTTCTATCAAATACCGGAAAATGATTCGCCTAAAGATCTCTGGAGACATTGAAGATGGCAACTTCAAGTTCATTAAGGTTTGCGCGGATAATTTTGTATCAGGTGGGTTCAAAGGGATAAATGATCATGTCAGGACCAGAACGGAAACAGGACCCACTCGCGTAACGTTTAACACAAGTTTTATTGAAGGAATGAGGAAGGGATGCGCCTACGATCAGGTGTTCGTACTCGGCTTGTGATCCGGACACGGAAGTGGATCTTCCGCAGCGAGCGATGGCGGTGTCAGGGGTGGAAAACTGGTCGGTAGCCTGGGCTGGGAGAGCAAGACGTGGTCGGGATCAAAAAACGGATCGTAATCCGGGACGGGAGAGCAGATGTGGTCGAGATCAAAACAGGTCATAGTGGGAGACAAACAGGAGCAAAAAACGGGACAGGCCAGAGTCAGGGTCAAAAAAGGCTTGCCTTGTATCATGGAGATTCACAGACGGACTGACAACAGGGGATTGACAGGACTGGGTTGAAATACTGACAGGGAGCCAATCGGAACCTGCGGCCGTTGGTACCAAATGAGCCGTCACAGGTGATTCACATTGGTAATCATGACAAATCAATAAATAAATTCAATTATCGTCCATCTCAGTTTATTTTTACTACCCTCACCTAAACTCGATATACGCTTTGAGGCTTTTCAAGGAATGATGTCCGTCATAGGTGTACAGTTTTAGTCAGTACAACAAGTAGTTTGAGATAGCCAGTAGGTAAAACTCCTAGATGACAACTTGTTGTTTTAATCACCTTCAAATCTTCTTGTCTGGTCTTCGAAACGTTGCTAACTAAACAGATGAATTAGTGGTTTTATCTTTGCTTGTAATCCAATATGGCCGCGGATTAAAAGGTCAATTAACCCTTGGAAGCCTGTAAAAAAGTACACTGATGATTCCAGACATTATTCAGGTTCTATCCAAAAGTCTTCTCCATGTGTATTGAAAGCATACCTGTCGCGCTCCAGGGCTCCATGCCTCTCGTATTTTCCCTTACAAAATACAAAATAATCTTACGCCATATATATTTTTTTCAAACGTGTTTATTTATGTAGTTTAACATGTTATATTGTACATGTTTTTCATCATATCATATATATTGTTCATTAACATTTTAGTGTGAGATCCTGAGTTGCTCGACATGAATGAGGTTTATTATTAAAAAAGGTTCAAAAATGAAGTCGCTTGGACGTCCACTGTAGAAGGAAAAAATACATGAAAATATAATTAAGTAGAATAATGTATTTTCTTATTCAAATTATTAGTTCATTTTCCGCATTCAATTATTTTTGGTAATATACTGATTAAAGGGATGACCACAAACCTGTCTTTTTTCATTTTCTCCTATTATACTTCCTTTTTTTCTTAACTTCTTTATACAACAATAATGATTCGCAATATAATGTATCAAAGCAAGTGAGCCGTTTGAGAGCCGACTCGTTTTAACGAGTTGAGCCGAAAAAGCCGAATCTCTAAAAAGAGACGGACTTCGTTTCAATACACAACTACCACATGAAATCCGATGTTGAATGATGCATGATGGGAAATCCCCAGGCGGCAGACGCATGCGCACAGTAGCATCAAACCGCTTGCTCCGTTTACAACGGAAAAAAACGATACCGAGATAGAGGCTACCGCGGCGAACTGGTTTGACTTGATTGATTTGCCATTTCGTGACAGTCGATGTACCCATAATTGACAAATTTGCGTTTTTCCGTACAGATTTTCTCGTACGTCGTACATGTCTTAAACTGCATAATAAATATACTTTGTATGGCAAAAACGTACAGGTTGACAGGTATGTGAAAGACAAGTATGGGTCAGTGAGTTGAGGTCAGCCCGCTGGATTACTTTACTAATGATTTTTTGTCCAAGCAGGAAGCTTGTTTTTCAAAAAGTTAGAGTTTCGCCCGTTGTTATGTTCCTAACCAGCGCTTGATTATTTAATGTTCTTGTTTTACGAGCCGGCTTAATCTTCAGAGCAAAGAAACAAGAAATCCTATCGCGCCGGCGGACTCTGCGTTCGGTCCCGTAACGCGATCCGAGGCTTCCCGTTGGAGATGTTTGCATGTACTCTAGCGGCCCGGGCGGAAAGATGGGCTCGCTGATTGAGCCCACCCACACCGAGGGAGCGTGGCCCCCAATTCCCGTCGGGGGCCACGGGGTCCCGTGTCCGCATTTCAAGAGCGCCTGTCACTCACAGTAGGGGAGCGAGGGTCAACACTTATGTTCTCCAGCTAAGAAAGCAAGGCGGGGAAGCTCAACACAGCCTCTTTGTGCTGATCCGGATTGGACGGACGCGAAATGACCAGGATGAAGGACAACTGCTGGAGGAAATACAGTTAAATGCAAGGTGAGCCAACGCAACCCTTAAAGAATTCATTGATCGGTCAGTTTTGTGACGAGAATGCACGATATTAATAACCCAAATTGAGTCCACAGTGGACCTTTCCTAACAATAGTTTAATCTGACGCAATTTTTTAGTTTTTTGGGTCACTCAACCTCTTAACATTCGCCTAAAATCCCATTCCAAGAAATTCCCAAAGTATATTGAAGTCTGTTCTTCAACCCCAGGGTTGGGTAGGGTTACCTTAACTTGATTACTTTCAATTACTTTTGGATTACTCCAATACCAAATATGCTAATAAAAGACAAAAGAAAATATGAATAAAATGATGACTCACAACACGTGGTAAGCTTTCTCTCCTGGCTTTGATCTCTTTGATCTCCGGCAAAACGCACATAAAATGCGACGGAAACAAAATGAAAATCAATCCAAACAGCTTGCCAACATCATTTTTGCCGTTCCATGTATTCCGTTACTCCCCAAGCCTGCACAAAATGTAGTCATTTTATTCATATTTAGTTTCTTTTGTCTTTGATTAGCATATTTGGTATTGGAGTAATCCAAAAGTAATTGAAAGTAATCAAGTGAAAGTAACCCTACCCAACTCTGTTCAACCCTTTGGAGAATATGGACTCTTTTGGTCTATTTTGAAAGGTAACACTCAAATTGAAATAATCACAGTGCTACTACCATCGTGTTGGAATACACAGAAATAGAAGGTCTTTATTCTTGCCTGATTTTATTTTTCAATCACATGCCGGCAGAAGAGTGCAGCATGGGTCAACAGCTGGGTCAATAGCATGTAGCCTCACTCACCTGGTCCCAGGTCAAAATCTGAAAAATTAAACATCGTGATTTATACATTTTTCGAAAGGTATGTATAAACGTTTCCAAAAGTGGCCATTTGGAGACGACCAGTTTACAGCTCTAAAACCGCTGCAACCGGGTATTTTACTCAGACATTGTAAAAGAGTTGCAAATGTTTGACTTCTCTTTCCAGAAGTCAATCACTGATTGTGAACACGTAATAATCATGCTTAAAAATGTATCCTGAGTTGCATTACTCACATTTATTATTATTAATATTATTATGATTATTATTCATATTTGTTTTTATTATCGTTTTGCATCAAAAAACATGGTTGCCGTTGAAATATTTTATTGTAATAGGGCATTTCTTATTCTTATTTACCCTAGTTTGGTCAATAAGGTGCACTGGATTTTAAGACGTACTTTTAAACCTCAGGCAATTTTATTTTTAAAATAATAATAATAATAATAAAAAAAACATTTATAATAATAATACAGTTGATTTCAACGCGCCTTTCAGGACACCCAAGGTTGCCTTACACAGAACATAAAACATCAATAAAACAAGAATAAAATAAACAAGCAACACATTTTAAGTGGGCCTTATACTCCTGAAAATATGGACATTTATTTTGATTTTATATTATATAATTACATATTTTTAAAATATTCAAATTGTGTTTTTTGAAATTTATTAATTTTCATGAAGATAATTTCGTTTGAACCCCTAAATCCTATACAAGTCAGAAACCCCGAACACCGTGTTTTTTTAACCCATTTCCTAAAAGAACATCCCAAAATATAATCATTTTGTTCGATTTTCCTCAAATACTAATACACTTTTGTGAAATACTTACTTCCAAAATTTGAAACAATAACTATTGAAGTGTAATGAAAATGTGTGTGTGTGTGATTGTCTTTTCCGTATTTAAGACAAAGCAAAAATTCTCACGGTTGCCATGGCGACCAATTGGTCCCGCCCGTGTGGCGCCAGCTGCAGCTCGTTGACGGATTGTCATTCTTTCTATTTAAGTTCGGTGTTCTCACTATCCGTTTGTCAGTCCGTCAACGAACCTCTGCCCTGCAAGACATGGGTTCTGACTCGGTCCTGTTTCCTGTTGGCATTCCCTGCCTGGTATTGTTCCCGTTTATTTTGTCCTGTTTAATATCGGTTTCCAGTTTTGTTCCCATCTATTTTTGTCCTGTTTATTATTCTCTCCAGTTTTCGTTCCTGTCTAGTTTGTCCTGTTTAATTTCGCTATGCTGTTTCAATATCAATCCTGTCTGTCCCGTCCTATCCGGTATCTACCCCATCTGTCCGATATCAGCTCGGGCAATTGGTGTCTCCGCTGTCTAACGTGCATGACTCCCCATTTCCCGTAAAATAAAGCTTGTGTGAGAAACGTCACATATTTGGGTCCTGATCCTGATCCCGTTCATGACAACAACAAAAATAAACCCCTAAGTTTGTTTGTTTTTCCTGGAATATAAATACACGTTTCTAACATATAGCTGAATCATGTTATTCATAAAATTACAATAATCATACGTTTTTTGTGTTGTGAAATTTAGAATGGTATATCAGTGTTCTGGTTTGCCCGCGTCCCTGCGTCTTAGACGCATCATTTTTGCTGGGGACGCATAGTCTCAAATCAACGTGCGTCCCCAGGACACAACTTTTTTGACACAAAATTGTCATTATTACCCGATTACATTTTTTAAACAAAGATTTACCGCACTCCAAACTTTTCGTCAAGCAGATGTTGTTTTGGTCTCGCGGTTCGAGTTTTCGTCTGCACGCCGATCTCGAGTTGTGTGGTGAAAAGTCTGTCTCTTTTTAGAGAACCGGCTTTTTCGGCTCAACTCATTCAAGAGAGCCGGCTCTCAAACGGCTCACTTGCTTTGATGCATTATAGTACGAATTATCTCATCTCATCTCATCAGCCGTACCGCTTATCCTTATTAGGGTCGCGGGGGGGCTGGAGCCCATCCCAGCCATCTCCGGGTAGTGGGCAGGGGACACCCTGAACTGGTTGCCAGCCAATCGCAGGGCACACGGGGACAGACAACTCACTCGCTCAGTCACACCTAGGGACAATTTGGACCGGCCAATCCACCTGAAATGCATGTCTTTGGAATGTGGGAGGAAATCGGAGTGCCCGGAGAAAACCCACGCAAGCACGGGGAGAACATACAAACTCCGAAGTTAAGAAAAAAAGGAAGTATAAAAGGAGAAAATGAAAAAAAGACAGGTTTGTGGTTATCCTTTTAATCGGTATATTACCAACAATAATTTGATACAGAAAATGAATTAATAATTTGATTTAAAACTTAATGAATGTATAGATTTTTATTACATATTTGTCACTGATTTACAATTTCAACCTTGATAACACAAAATTTTGGGGACCCATAGATCTCTGTTGAGACCCATAGGTTTTTGACTTTTAGAGGTAAAATGAACACTGTATAGTATATTAAGAGATTATAATTCTACATCGTTGAGAAGAATGTCAAAAACCAACTCAATGTGCTCAGTCTCGTTTGTGGTCAAGTACCTATCTGTTATTATGTCGTATTTGTTTAAGTGACAAGGAAATATTGTATATCACAAGTTCTCTGCAGAGACTGGGAAATAATTATTGGCAGCTGTCTACCACTTGGGCAAAGTGCACTCGAGTATATTGAATCGACGATGGAGCGAAATACGATTCGGCGGCCGGAAAGCATAAAGGAGTGAGTGGCAGTGGCTGCAGGCCGCAAGCTCCCTTCAAATTTCTTTGCTTAGCATTTTTGTTCTTATTTTTGAATTAAATTTTATGGCAAGGATTTTGAGCAGGGGTGTCAAAGTCATTTTAACTCGGGGGTCACACGATAGAACAAACGTTCTGTCGGGGGCCGGACTAGTAGATTAAAGATAAAGAAAAAGAGAGATAAAGAAATAAGAGAAAGAGGGAGGGAAAAGGAGAGAGGTCGGAACAAAGAAAGAAAAAGAGAGAGAGGGAGAGAGAGTGAGAAACAAAAGATAAAAAGTCGTGAGAGAGGGGGGAAAAGAAAGGGAGAGGAAAAAAGAAATTCAAAGAGAAATAGAAAGACAGAAGGAGAGAAAAGAGAAAAGAAAGCGCAAAGGGTAGGAACAGAGAAAGAGAAAAGAGAGAAAAGAAAAAAAGGAAGACAATAGAGACAAAGAGCAACAAAAGGAAGAGAAAAAGAGACACAGAGAGTAAAAGAAACAGAGACACAGAGGGAGAAAAGGGGTGAAAAAGAGAAAGAAAGAGAGAGAGAGCGAGAGAGAGAGACAGAGAGAGGGACTGAGAAATAAATACAAGTACAGTGTCCTTGTTCGAGGCACCTAGCCTTGGCAACATCAAGTTGACATATTTCAACATGCAGCTTGTTTTTCTCTTGCGCTTCTCTGAGTGTTGTCTCGCGGGCCGGATTCAATCCCTTAGCGGGCCTGATCTGGCCCACGGGCCGCCTGTTTGACACCTGTGATTTTGAGGATCCTTCTCAGGTAAATGTGTAAAAACTTTTTTCTGAATACAATGATTTGACTTGTTGCACTGTTTAGCCGGAAATGTATCAGATAATAGAATCATATATTTATTAGCAAAATCATCATAACAAAATTGCACCTATTTTTCTTTTTTTGAGATCCTTTTTCCCCACCAAAATACTCGAATTAATAAGAGACTCTGTCATGATTACCGATTGGAATCACCTGCGCCCGGTCATCTGATTGGCTCCCTGTCCCTATTTAAACCCTGTCCTGTCACTCTCCTGTTGTCAGTCCGTCTGCGAACCTCTGTTGATACAAGGCAAGCCTTTTTGACCCTGACTGTCGCCTGTCCGGATTTTGTACCCGTTTTTCCACCTGCCCGTTCCTGAGCTCCCTGTTTGTCTCCGGCTACGACCCGTTTTCGATCCTGACTACGTCTGCTCTCCCGCCCTGACTTACGACTCGTTTCTGACCCCGACCACGCTTTTGCTCTCCTGTCCTGTTTTCGGTCCCTGACACCGCCATCACCCGGTACGGAAGATCCACTTCCGTTTTCGGATTACAATCTGATTGCGAGAGCGACTTGCCTCCCGCGTCCAGCGAGCACCGGATCGTGGGCGCAGCATTTCCTCTTTCTTTCAATAAAACTTGTGGTAAACGTTACGCAATTGGGTCCTGATTCCGTTCTGGTCATGACAAGACTCTCTTGCTATAAAATTATTGAGAAAAAAAAAAGAATGGCAAAAATAATAAAAATAAGAATAAGGGAGCAGTAGGTTTCACTTGGAAAATAATATATTCATTATAAGAAAATATTTCCCATTTTACATTTATTTTCTGAACTATTTTCACTCGACTTTCTTGTTATTTTGTGCTACACAAATTAATAAAATAAGATTAAATATATTAATTAAAAATGACTTTATGAGCACATGGATCAGATTAAAACATATTAATACCTTTATCTTTTTTATTTATTATGACTATTTTTTATAAACTTTTTTTGTTAAATTGGACCACAGACATTGATAAAAATAGAGTCAAATGAAATAATATATATCGAGTAATTAACAGATACTTGATGAGGACATTTATCAGAGTAAAAACATGTTAGGATTTTTTTTTTGTTTTTCAGTGTACTGTGTAGGTTTTTCCCAACTAACACAGAATTTCAGCAATTTCAAGAAAGATATTTATTATTTTACAACATTGTTAAGTTGTTTAGTATATCAAGGAAAAAAAAAATCTGAGCAAAAAATGACAGCCCATGAAGCTCATTTTAAACATATTTTTTTTATTTCTGGAATTAATTCCTGAACGTGAGAATAAAATTGCCATCTGCCAAATCTGACTAAAATTAATAATGAATAAAATTTCTAATAATAATATGGAATATAACACATTTTTCGAAAGGTATGTCATAGCGTGAAAGTGGCCATTTGGAGACGACCAATTTACAGCTCTAAAACCGCTGCAAGTATTTTACTTGGGCCAATTTTTAGACATTGTAAAAGAGTTGCAAATGTTTGACTTCTCTTTCCAGAAGTCAATCGCTGATTGTGAACACTTGCGCGGCGTAATAATCGAGCTTAAAAATGTATCCTCAGTTGCATTACTCACATTTAATATCATTATTATTATTCATAATTGCTTTTATTATAGTTTTGCATTTAAAAACATCATAAAAACATTTAAAAGAGTATAAATTTTGGTAAATCATGTTTTCAGAACTAGATTGAAATGATTCATTCATGAATGGTTACCGTTGATCTATTTTATTGTAATTGGCCATTTCTGATTTTATTTACCCTAGTTTGGTCAATAAGGCACACTGAATTTTAAGATGCACTTTTGAACTTCTGGCAATTTTATTTTTAAAATAATAATAATACTAATCAAAACAATCATAATAATAACAATAATACAGTTTTTCAATGAGCCTTTTAGGACAACCAAGGTCACCGTACACAGAACAAAAAACATCAATAAAACAAGAATGAAATAAAAAAGCGATACTCCTGAAAATACGGAAATGTATTTTGATTTTATAGAATAGAATAGAATAGAATAGAATAGAATATACCTTTATTGTCATTGTTACAAAATGGGTTGAACATATTGTGACAATGAAATTGGACGTGGCACTCCAGTTTCACATATTAGAGTGAGGATAAAAGAAAACACATGAGATAAAGGAACAAAGATATTATATAATTAAATATTACTAAAATATTTAAATCGTGTTTTCCATAATATAGAACAAATGGGGAGGTGAGATTTAAAATCTGCTATTTTTATAGATATTTATATACAATTATTCTCATTCCCTCCAACATCTCTATAGGATGAGGTGTCCGGATTGGCCGCTCGGGAGTTCAAAGGTCACCTGTGCTGGGAACGACAGGAAGCCCCCCCCCAGGGCCGCTCCACACGTCCCAGTAAAAACACACTGACCTTTCTTGTCCCCCGTGGGTGCCGGCCCACCGCATGCATTAGCCACTTAAAAGAAACCCGACACCCGACCCAACCCGTTGCTCCCTGCGCTAAATTATATTAGGAGGTGACAGCACGCCCAACTGCTTTCTTGTTACACCTTCTTTTTTTGCAGCCCCACCTAGAGACGTGTCGTGCATGCTAATCCCCGATAACTTAATTACGGGTTCAAACTGGAACAAATTTGGAGCAGACGTGCGGCCTTCAATGAGGCGCAGTCATCGGTGCGAGCGGGGAGAATCAAAGAGAGCTAATTGGATTGGGTTGTGTGGATCAAAGGTAGTGTGTTTGAAAGTTAAACATTGATGTGAACGACACATATAATCGGGATAGAGGGATAGAGGGATAGATAGATAGATAGATAGATAGATAGATAGATAGATAGATAGATAGATAGATAGATGGATACTTCATTTATCCCCGTAGAGAAATTCACACTTCCAGCAGGATCCTTTTGTTGTTTATTAACAGATTAACAGGATGGCCTCAGGGTGCTGTGTTGTAGTTTAGGAACAGCGGAGTGGATGACGTCACACGCTAGGCCAAAAGTGCGACGTCCCTACAGCAGATGGAAATCTTTGTGCCCAGGGTTACACCACTTCGTGTTCACGTAGATAGCGAGTCCACCTCCTCTCCGCTTCCCGCAGGCTTTTGTGTCTCTGTCTGTCCTAACAGCGCTGAAGCCGGGTAGCTCTACGTTAGCGTCCGGGATGCTAGACTTGAGACATGTTTCCGTAAAACACAGCAAACTGCACTCCCTGTACGCTTTGATGTTTTTCACCAGCACAGCCAGTTCGTCTGTCTTATTTGGTAGAGAGTTCACATTTACCAGGATTACGAACGGTACCGAAGGCTTATAACGCCGCTAGCCGCTTAACCTTCACCTTAGCTCCGGCTCTGCAGCCACGATAGGGCCCCCTCATCACGCCGGCACGAGAATTCTTCAGGGGAAGGAGTTCCTCGAATAAATGCATTTTTGTGCCTTAAAACCCATAACGATGGGATAGAAAGTAATCCAAAGTGTAGTTGTAAAACGGGACGAAAAACACCCAAGATAGAAGAAGACACTTAAGACAATTAATCACAAAAAGAGCGAAATAACACGGTGCTGCTGGAAAGGCTGATAGTTTATCACGTATCCCAAAATGCAAATAGAAATACTAAACTAAATCCCACAATTTATTTTTTGTCAATTTCCATTTGATTGATGTTTTTGTTTTCCTATTATTGTTCGTAAATTTGGGCCACACATCCCCACGTGTCATGATTACTGATTACTGATTGGCGCCAACAGCCACAGGACCTGATTGGCCGTTGGACTGTTTTCAAACTCCTGTCTTCCGAAAGGAACCCGTCAGACTGTCTGCGAACCTATGCTCTCAGCTAGGCAAGCCTTTGTACTCTCCAACATTATCCTGCCCGGTTTTCCTGCCTAATACCTGTTGCCGACTTCTTTTCTGTACCCGTTTCTGTTTTGCTCCCCCGTCCTAGCCATCAACCGTTTTTTTCGCTGTCAACGACTACCCTCGCTCCACACGGAAGTGCCACTGCCGCGTTCCTGCCGTCAGTACCCGTGATAGACAATCATCGGATCGTAGTTGCAAGCACTGCTCTCTTTCTTAACAAAAACAGAGTAAAACGAACGCTATTGGGTCCTGTCT
This sequence comes from Urocampus carinirostris, assembly GCF_059441175.1. NCBI lineage: Eukaryota > Metazoa > Chordata > Actinopteri > Syngnathiformes > Syngnathidae > Urocampus > Urocampus carinirostris. Next base: position 32,508,090 of record NC_142357.1, read on the forward strand.
CCGTTCCTGGATTGTGACACCATGGTGCAGAGTTTCAGGGTTCAAGTCCAGCTACCGCGGCCTCCCCGTTCAGAGTTTGCATGTTCTCCCCGTGCTTGCGTGGCTTTCCTCAGGGCACTCCGGTTTCCTCCCACACTTCAAAAACATGCATGTTAGGTTGATTGGCCGGTCTAAATTGTCCCTAGGTGTCAATAAGCCAGTGAGTTGTCTGTCTCTGTGTGCCCTGTGACTGGCTGGCAAGCAGTTCAGGGTGTCCCCTGCCCACTGCCTGAAGACAGCTGGAATGGGCTCCAGCACCCCCGCGACCCTACTGAGGATGAGAGGTGCGGATAATGGATGGATGGATGGAGTTCTGGTTGCATCGTTATCTTCAACACAACCATTTTGGGTTCTTTAAAGCAATACACACAATTTTTAGGTTGTTTTAACAACACAGTTTGTCCAAGGATTTTAATAAACTATATTTTGGGGGGGTTATTAAAACATAAAAAACTACCCACCTCTGTTTTTAACGTTTTACCCACTGTTTTAAAAAGCAGTCAAAAGTACTGTGACATTTTCTTCTTCCTCATTTTACTCCACCTCCATTCCCTTCTTCTTCATTTCCTCTATGTCACATTCTTATTTTTTTGCTTCTTCTTCTTCACCTGCCTCCTCTTCTCTCCATCCTACTTTGTCTTTTTTCCCCCATCTTTTCCTACTTCTCCTCAGGCTCCTTATTCTTCCTTCTTCTCCTACTACCCCCTTTACCCTTATTTTTATTCTTCTCATTCTCCTCCCTTTTTCTCGTTCTTCCTGCTTCACCTTATTCTTCTCCACCTTCTTCTTCTTCTTCTTATTTTAAACCGAAGTTAGAATTGTTACCAAATACGGACATCTGCTCATTGCTTTCTGTTTTGGAAATTACATGGGGCAGGGTGGGGCTAGAAATTGTAGGTTAAGTTATTCTGTATGTGACACATATATGCACAGTAGAGGTAAAATCTGGACTAAAAAAGTACAGCTTGACCCGACCCGAGTCGCGGGTCTATAAATACGAACCCAACGGATCATCTTTTGCAGCCAAATTAAACATCAAGCTATGCTCTGGTCATGCGTTTCGGCTGAACTACGCAGCTTGGGGTTTACTTGGGGCCGAGTCCCTCAAATCAATTGAACACTGCAAGTGCAGCACCTAAATGAACGGTTTGGCGCCAAAGTGCGCATCTCGGCGACGTCCACCCAATGAAAGTGAAACTGGACCAAATGGCAGCAAAAACAAAATCAAATTCTGTAGATAACAAGCTGCTAATAGTGAAATATTTGTCTAAAAACCAGAAAGAAAATTTATAAATCTTATAGGCTCTTGGCAAGAAGCAGAAATGACGACTGACGTAAGGGAGGTTGAAGGAGGAAGCGGTGCGTCTTTTAAACCTGTCAGGACCAGAACGGAAACAAGACACACTTGCGTAACGTTTTATTGAAAGAAAGAGGAAGGACTGCGCCCATGATCCGATGTTTGCTGGACACGGGAAGCGAATCATCTCGTACTCTGCTTGTGATCCGAACACGGAAGTGGATCTTCCGTAGCGAGCGATGGCGGAGTCAGGGACGGGGAAACTGGTCCGTGGACGGGACTGGAGGACAAACGTGGTCGGGTCGGAAACGAGTCGTAAGCCAGAACGGGAGAGTAGACATGGTCGGGATCAAAAAAAGGTCGTAGTGAGAGACAAACTGGAGAATGAACGGGACAGGCGGGAGCCAGGGGTCGAAGAAATGCTTGCCTTGAAAAACAGAGGTTTGCACACAGACTGACAACAGGGGATTGACAGGGTTTAAATAGTGGGGGAGCCATTCTCTCAAAAAGCTGCAGCTGGCGCCGCATGGGCGGGGCCAGTTGTCTGCCATGGCAACCGTGACAAAACCAACACCGAGGAGGAAAATGTCATCGGATTGAGTGATTTTGAGTAAAACTGATGGTTTGGTAAGGTTTTTATTGTATCTTAATAATGACTTGAGTAAAAGTAAGTGCATGTTGTGCAGATCCTCCACGGAGGGGAAAAAAAATCGGTGAGAGAGAATCCCGACCGGCCCGACCTAACGATTGACATTTTAAGCCTGAACCCGGCCCGAAATTCAAGCTGGGTTTGGGTTGGATTCAGGCCCGGGCCCAAGATCTTACGTCTGATCATACGGACAGACTGAGGAGATCATTTCTTCCTCATGCCATGAGGCTCTTTAACTCCAGCCGGGGAGTAAAAGCCCAGATTAAACCCCACCCCCACATTTGTATATTAATCTTTATTACAGTGTGCATTTTCCGTAGCACTAGTTAAATACTCTATATCAACACCTTATAGTGGGTATTTTTGTATTCTATATCTTTTATTTTCTTATTTTATTTTTCAACACAAGGATACTGCTAGTGTGAATTTCCCTACTGGGATGAATAAAGTATCTATCTATCTATCTATCTATCTATCTATCTATCTATCTATCTATCTATCTATCTATCTATCTATCTATCTATCTATCTATCTATCTATCTATCTATCTATCTATCTATCTATCTATCTATCTATCTATCTATCTATCTATCTATCTATCTATCTATCTATCTATCTATCTATCTATCTATCTATCTATCTATCTATCTATCTATCTATCTATCTATCTATCTATCTATCTATCTATCTATCTATCTATCTATCTATCTATCTATCTATCTATCTGTCTATCTCTATCTATCCATCTATCTATATATCTGATGCACAGGCATAATAACATACCTGTCAACCTCCATGGCTCCATGCCTGTACAAACTGTCGTATTTTCCCGTACAAAATACAAAATAATCGTACACCATATTTTTTTTTCGGAATGATGCCATGATGCGAAATCCCTAGGCGGCAGACGCATGCGCACAGTAGCATCAAACCGCTCGCTTCGTTTGCAGCGAAAAAACGATACCGAGATAGAGGCTTCCGCGGCGAACTGGTTTGACTTGATTGATTTGCCGTTTGGTGATAGTCGCTGTATACCGGATGGTACCCATCATTGACAAATTTGCGTTTTACCGTACAGATTTTCTCGTACGTCGTACACGTCTTAAAATGCATAATAAAGGTACTTTGTACGGCAAAAACGTACAAGTTGACAGGTGTGATAATCATCAACCTGAGAACCCATGCAGCTCCAAGTCACCAACAATATAAATCATTCCTTGAAAAGACAATGTAAATACTCAGGCATATGATAAACACCCACGCGCGTGCCTTGGCATATACACACTAAAGTTGATGCGCTGGCGAGGTGGCACGGAGCTGCAAAGCATCAAGGGACAGTCACAAAACACTCATTAAGTTCCTTCACAAAGCCGCCTTTGTGACCTGCCAGACCCTGGCTACCCTCCCACACACACATGGGAAGCCCAATAAGAAAGTACATAAACACTAAATGGGATTAAAGTCCAAAGTGTTGGAACCACCACGTTTTGGGAACCGAGGTCCGCCTACTTTGAAGAAACCAGCAACAGTAGCAGCTCAAGTGTACATGAGAAAAGGAAATTCAGAGAGTTCTTCTCTAAAGTGTTACAAGTTGAATTGACGTTTCCCGTGGGGTTGAACATACCTGTCAACCTGTACGTTTTTGTCGTACAAAGTACTTTTATTATGCATTTTAAGACGTGTACGACGTACAAGAAAAACCTGTGCGGAAAAAGGCAAATTATGGCAACCGTCCGGTATACACAGACTATGACAAAACGGCAAATCAATCAAGTCAAACTAGTTCGCCGCGGTAGCCTCTATCTCGGTATCGTTTTTTGTTGTTGTTGCAAACGAAGCAAGCGGTTTGATGCTACTGTGCGCATGCATCTGCCGCCTCGGATTTCATGTGGTAGTTATGTAGTGAAAGGAAGTCGGTCTCTTTTTAGAGAACCGGCTTTTTCGGCTCAACTCATTAAAGAGAGCCGGCTCTCAATCGGCTCACTTGCTTTGATCATTATATTACGAATCATTATTGTTGTATAAATGTAACCGCGGTGTACTTGTCCCACCAAAGATCCACATTCACGCTAGACTGGATGATGAGGTTTTTATTACAGTTACTGCAGATGAAATGAGTCACAACATTAGCTTTTCTGCTGGCTTTGATCTCTTTGATCTCATCAGCAGCTCACTCTGTAGACTGCCCAAAGCATATCAAAGAGCTTTCTTTTCAATTTACATAAAATACATTTTAGAATGTCACAATACATTTTTACATCCATTTTAACAAGATACTTTTCAGATCGTATAGTGGAGTTTTAACGTTTACAATGAATTCAACATATTTTTCTTTAGTCTGAATTTTAACCAACATCATCCTTTTTAATATATATGAGAAAATAGAAATAAGAACAATAATGAGTATAAAAACCGGTACAATTTACCTGCAGGTGAAATGAGTCACAGCATTAGCTTTTCTGCTGGCTTTAATCTCTTTGATATCTACAAGGGGAATTAACATTTTAGTAAAACAGAAACAAAACGAAAATAAATCCAAACAACTTGATAACATCAATCACATTACTGTGCATGTTGAGAGATTTGTCAGCTGGGGTTATAATGTTTAAATTTAACTTATTTTGTGGAGCACCAAAAGATCGTGTCTTACCGTTAGCAGCTCTCTCTGTAGACTGCCAACAAACCCCGCCTCCCGGTTACATGTCAGAAGCCAAAACCAAACCCCACCCCATACCACCAGGTGACACTGTTGGACTCATCATTGCAGGACACTTACCAAAAACTATACACACATTTCTGCAGGAATTTCAATAAAACAAAAGTTATTACTACACCCATTACATAAAGAAGTTAAGAAAAGAAGGAAGTATAAGAGGAGAAAATGAGAAAAGACAGGTTTGTGGTTATCCCTTGAATCAGTATATTACCAACAATAATTTAATGCAGAAAATGAATTAATAATTTTCATCTCATCTCATCTCATCTCATTAGCCGTACCGCTTATCCTCATTAGGGTCGCGGGGGGGGCTGGAGCCCATCCCAGCCATCTCTGGGCAGTGGGCAGGGGACACCCTGAACCGGTTGCCAGCCAATCGCAGGGCACACGGGGACAGACAACTCACTCGCTCATTCACACCTAGGGACAATTTGGACCGGCCAATTCACCTGAAATGCATGTTTTTGGAACGTGGGAGGAAACCGGAGTGCCCGGAAGAAACCCACGCAAGCACGGGGAGAACATACAAACTCCGCACAGGAAGTCTGGAGCTGGATTTGAACCCACGAAAGAGGTTCCCATGACATGAACTGTGCCGCACAAGCGCTAACCACTGCGCCGCCGTGCTGCCCTCTATTCTATTCTACTTTGGGGCGGCAGTAGCTCAGGAGGAAGAGTGCTCGTCTGGGGATCAAGGGATCCCAGTTCGAATCCCGGCTCGTCCGTGTTACTTGTCAAAGTGTCCTTGGGTAAGACACTGAACCCCTAATACCCCCAATAAGCAGGTTAGCGTCTTACATGGCTGCAATACAAGGCCGCTATTGGGAAATGTGGAGCTGCCCGAATTGGCTGGGATGGGCTCCAGCCCCCCCGCGACCCTAATGAGGATGAGCGGTACAACTAATGAGATGAGATGAGATTATCCTACTTAATTATATTTGTCTTTTTTTCCTTCTACAGTGAACGTCCAAGCTACTTCATTTTTGAACTTTTTTTAATAATAAACTTCATTCATGTCGTGCAACACAGTATCTCAGAATTAACAATATATATGATATGACGAAACACATGTACAATATAACATGTTAAACTACATAAATGAACACGTTTGAAAAAAAATATGGTGCTAGATTATTTTGTATTTTGTAAGGGAAAATATGACAGTTTGTAAGGGCATGGGGCCATGGAGGTTGACAGGTATGGGTTGAAGCTTTTTTGTTTTGAGTTCCGTGTCATTTAGCGTGGTGAGGTTGCCCCTACCACGCTCTTAAATCTCACATCCTAGCGGGGAACCTGCTCGAGTTTCTTTGGTGAAGAGGTCAGTCTCTTCTCAGTGGCGGGGGACCCCCTGTTGAGAAGTTGACCGAGGACCACCAAGGTGATCTGTAAATAAAACACATTCTGAAGCTTTTACGTCGCAAAAACTGTTGTGATCATTGCTTGCGATGAAGCGGCCTTCAGACTCGCTCAACTCGGGTTCATTGCTTGATTCAGGTGTGTTGGAGGAGGCTGGAGCCCATCCCAGCAATCATCGGGCAGTGGGCAGGGGACACCCTGAACTGGTTGCCAGCCAATCGCAGGGCACATGGGGACAGACAACTCACTCGCCCATTCACACCTAGGGACAATTTGGACCGGCCAATTCACCTGAAATGCATGTTTTTGGAATGTGGGAGGAAACCGGAGTGCCCGGAGGAAACCCATGCGAGCACGGGGAGAACATACAAACTCCGCACAGGAAGTCTGGAGCTGGATTCGAACCCACGCAGGAGGTTCCCATGACATGAACTGTGCCGTCCCCGTTTTGATTATTGTCTTTTAAATTTTGATTCATTGTAATTTAAATTTTTTTTAGATATATTCGTACAGTCTTTTTCAGAATTGCTCTTCTAAATATATTTCAAAACACATTTGTTATTATGTTTTTATACTTTATAACTTGTAGTTCAATTTATATTTCTTTCTTTATTTGTTAATTTCTGGAATACTGGTACATTCTTTTTATCTGTTAAGAGTTCCCTTTTAAAAAAAAATATTTACCAATTAAAAAAATAAATTTGCTATAAATTCTAGCTTATGGTTCCAATTATTTTTCTTTCTTTCTTTTTTTTTAGTTTCCGAGTTATCGGTACATTACATTTTATCTGTTGGGGGTTCCACTTTTTGAATTTTTTTTTTTTTTACCAATCAATTAATTTTTAAAAACTATATTTGTTATACATTGTAGCTTACAGTTAGAATTCTTTTTCTTTCTTTCTTTCTTTATCATTTTTCTGAATTACTAGCACTTTATATTTTGTCTGTTTGGGGTTTCACAATGATTATTATTTTTTTTTTTACCAATTCATTAATTTTTGAAAAATATATTTGTTATACATTATAGCTTAGAGTTCACTTTATGTTTCTTTCTTTTTTAAAAAATTCTGAATTACCAGTACATTCTTTTTATCTGTTTTGAGTTCCACTTTTTCAATTAAGTATTTACAAATTATTCTATGTTTTTATATATATTTTTTATATATTGTAGCTTATAGTTCCATTTATATTTCTTCCCATATTTATTATTTTTTTATCTGTTTTTTTAATTAATTATTTACAAATTAATCTTTTTTTTTCAATATATTTGTTATACATTTTATCTCATAGTTCTTTCCATATTTCTCTCTTTTTTAATATCTGAATTACCGGTTCCACTTTTTAATTAATTCTATACTAATTAATTAATTCAAAAAATATAAATTTGTTATACATTGTAGCTTGTACTTCCATCTGTATTTCTTCTTTATTCATTTCTGAATTACCGGTACATCTGTTTGGGGTTCCACTTTTTTTTATTAATTATTATCAATTAATTGAATTAAAAATAGATATTTGTTATACATTGTAGCTCTTTGTTCCGTTTATATTTCTTACTTACTTTTTAAATTTATTTTTCATCTGTTTAGGTTTCCCCTTTTATTTTAATTATCTACCAATTAATCTCTTTCTCATTTCAAAAATGTACTATGAATTTTCAAAATTTTTTGGGGGGGGTTCTCCTCAACTAAGCCCTCCATTTACATTCAATAGCCCACTGTACTGACTTGAGGCGGTCTCACGAAATATTCTATAAAGACATACTTGTTTGCTCCCATGTAAGAAAAACTGCCGTCAAGATGAGAGGTGCATGATGGATGATAGACCAATAAGTATCTGGGCCGAGGGGGGAAATTTCTAATTACAAGGGGCGAGGGGGCCACACCCGGGCCCTCGTCATGAATCGAATAGTGTGGTGAGGATTCCCGGGATGGACCCAAAGTGGCCCTTTTTTTTCGCCAACCGCGGTTCGCCTCTGCCCCTGGCATAATCAAGCCCTTCAAACAGACACGTTTTAATAGGTCCTCCTCTCGTTTATTGCCTCGTTAAAATAATAAAATCCAAAAAGTTTGCTAAAATGAGAGCTCTTGGTTTTTCCTCCCGTATAGAGCTCCATTCATGGCCGACGGGTGCAGCGGTACAGCTCGGGCTTCCTGTAAACGAGGTGGCACGCGTCCAGAGTTTGGCGTTAAATAGGAAAAAAAAATCAAGAAACGTGCCTTAATTTGATGAAATGGGTATTTAGGGAATCGTAGTCTGTGTTTGGTTGTTCTTCATATTATTCAAATGCTTGAGACAGGTTCCGGACGATTGTTCGTAAGTTAAATTTGTTCGTAAGTTGCTTCAGTGCTATATTTTGTATGTTTAAGGTTTATATACGGTAAATTCCGGACTATAAGCCGCTACTTTTTTCCCAAACCTTCAACCCTGCGGCTTATTCTGTAATGCCGCCGATTTATGTCATTTTTCTAACGGCCGCCAGCGGCGCTCGAGTACAAAAGGTAAGATTTAGACCGGTGGAATATATGCGCCGAGGAAGACTGCAACTTCTTAGATTGTGCACAAATTGAATTAGCATAGACATATCCTCATCATGCAAATTGCAAATAGAACGGCACGTGAGGTAGCTTTCAAACTAAAAGCAAACGAGCAGTCCGATAAAGAAGGAAACAGAGCTACTGCACGTAAACTACACTTTGCGAGCGTGCTGCTAGCGTGTTTTCGCATAAGGGGGCGTGGGACGACGTCTATATGACAAAGTCTCTTTCCCGTACTGGGGAAGACAACTTTGATTTCGTCGGTTTTAAGGAGGAAGATGAGGACGGTTTACCGGGATTTCTACAAGTACGGTATGTTTTTTTAACACACCCGGCTACTGTGTTGCGAGCGTGTTGCTAGTAGCGTTTTGCTACCCTTCACAGGCACGGTTTGGGATGAAAGTTATAATATTATAATTAAAGCTTTGAAAACTCTCTCGGTGTACCGTCTTTCTTTGTAAATATGTGTAACCTATGTATAATATGTATTTGCACGTGTATATTTTTGTAATGTATTTATTTGAGACACTTATTCTGATATGTTTTGCGAATTAAAAAAGAGGGGCGGAGCAAACGCGGGCTGACGGGAAGTGGGGTAAAGGTGAGTGAGACCTGTTGTCGCGGCGGACAATAGTGGATATATATTTTTCCCACCCTTACCTTTGGAAATATATACTTTTTTTCCTTGGATTAGTTTCAACGGGTACCTGGACTCTGCAGGTCTGCATCAAACGTTAAGTACCGGTATCATTTTCTGTTCATTTTGCCGGCTGTGTTTGTTTGGACTGTGTACAGCTGAAGGTCTTGGACTGTAGCGAAACGGCAAGGCTTTAGGGCTAGGACCTTAGCTTGGCCTTTTGGCTGAGAGTAAGTGTCCCGGCTCCTAGGCTTTGTAGCGTATTATGAACTGACCGATAACGGATAATGGATAATGAATAACGAAGATAGAACAATAACCCTTAAAAACCCCTCAGTTACAATCGCGGGACTCAAAGCCCGGTTTGGGCTAATTTTGTGATTGTGTTACATGTTTTAATGTGGACGCATGCGGTTTATATACAGGTGCAGCTTGTGTAAGTACAAAATCGGTTTTCCTCTTAAAATCTGGTGGGTGCGGCTTATAATCAGGTGCGCTCTATAGTCCGGAATTTACGGTAAGTACTTTTTTTGTATAAGTAACCTTTATTGTTTAGTACTGCAAAGGAAACATTTCATAAAATAATATGCTCTATAAAGATAAATAAAGTTAAGTTTAACTTACTTTTGGAAGATGTGTCACAAACCAGGACAGGAAACAGGAACGAGAACCCAGTTGCGTAACGTACTCACAGTTTACTGGGCAGAGGAGGAATGAGCGCAACTCGATCCGGGGATCGATAGTAGATTAAAATCAACACGATGGAATGGTCAAAATCAAATAGATCGGGCCGAAAATAAAACAGGATCAAAACACAGGCAAAAACAGAGATTCACAGGACTTGTCATATCACAAAGAGTCTAGCGGGAGTTTCGCGGACGCTTTGACACCAGGCGACTCGCAAGACAGCGTTTAAGTAGTCCGGGAGCAATCTGTCAATGCGTTCCGGCTGGTGTCAATGGGCGGGGCCAATAGGGCGCCGTGGCAACCGTGACAGAACCTGGCGCCACACGGCGGGGACCAATTGGGCGCCATGGCAACCATGACAAGATGAGCTTTAAGAGGTCTTCCTTTGTGGTAGATAGTGGACGAAAAAAAGCGTTCCGACCATTTTCTCAACCGCATCAAGCTTTCTTATTCCACTTTCGTTTCAAAAGAAACGGCTCGCCTCTTCTTTACACTTCACAATAACCATATTGAATGGATGGACGAGATATTAAACAATAAAAATGTAAAAGTTCTTAGTGCGCTAGAGATACAGTGCAGTGTGTATACACACGAACTAAGAAGTAGAAGCCGGATTTATTTCCGGGGTGGATCCTGTTTGACCTCTCACAGCGCCACCACACGCGGAAAGAAGCACGACAGTAATGTCCTGTACTCCGGAAAAGGTGTACACAATACAAAATCTAACTTACAGCAATGTCCGGATATTTTTCCACATCCCGAAAAACATGTTAGTATCAACTGTTTTTCGTAACTCGAATGGTCGTAAGTAGGGGAGCTTCTGTAATTATATTCGATTAAGAATCGGTATACTTTTTTTTTTTTCTCAGCTCAAGTGACAAATGTTGTTGAATCAAGCGTCCATGATAAGAATAATTTATTGAAAATGTAAACTATGAACACAATACAAATGTCAAATTTACAATGTATTTAATTGTTGTCTTTTAAAGTTGAATTCATTGTAAGATACAGTAATCCGCCATTTTACACGTGGGTTGCGTTCCCAAAACACCCTGCAATAGTCAAAAGCAGCGAAATAGAAACCTTTCTTTCTCTCTTTCTCTCTTTCTTTCTTTCTTTCCTTTCTTCCTTTCTTCCTTTCTTCCTTTCTTCCTATCTTCCTTCCTTCCTTTCTTCCTTTCTTCCTTCCTTCCTTCCTTCCTTCCTTCCTTTTTTTCCTTTCTTCCTTTCTTCCTTTCTTCCTTTCTTCCTTCCTTTCATCCTTTCTTCCTTCCTTCCTTCCTTCCTTCCTTTCTTTCTTTCTTTCTTTCTTTCTTTTTTTCTTTTTTTCTTTCTTTCTTTCTTTCTTTCTTTCTTTCTTTCTTTCTTTCGTATACAAAGGGGGTCAAATATAGGCACAACACTAGCAGCCACAAGAGGGCACCTTGCACCCTATCGTGCAGTGCGCCCTGTGTAGTGTTAAATACAGAAATAGAACAAGTTTCGAAAAATATGCCCTTTAACACAGTGCGCCAAATGGTCGTGAAGTAAGTTGATGATCATACCATTAATACCCGGTTTTTCTATGCATAGTTATCTATCAAAACTAGCTGAATAGCTAGCATATACATAAATATCCGGCGACGACAGTTTCAGTAGCTTCACTCTTTATCTGTGTATTTTTGTTTACGGCTTTTAGACTTACAGAAGGTGCTAAAACCTAAAGAAAGTCATCTGATTATCGCATGGAAACTCACGTTTTAAAGGATTTTGATGTCGAGGTGAAATAAAAATAAACTGGAGCCCGGAAAGGCTCACCCTGGGGCCTGACCGGGTTTTTTTTTTCAAAAACGGGCACGGGTCCAGCAGCTACATGTAGTCACTTGACAGTTAGTGTTACAGTACATATTGACATTTGAAGTTAGCGTTTTGAAATATTGGCTAATCAGGTATTTTCATAAGACAAACGTGAAGCTCGCCGAGTGTTTCTGGTCGGGGCGAAATGAAAACACGATGGGGTCTGCGGTCGTTTACAGTAATGTTTTCCTCCGAAGGCGGCGTGGCCGAGCCCACCTCCACTTGAGAGGTGAAAATGAACTGGACTAAAAAGGCAGCTTTTGATAGAGCGAAATAAACCCAGCTGTGAGCTGGACACGACCTATGCCATGGATAAATAAACCTGCGTGTCACGCCAGCTTTCCGACAAAACGCCGATTTAATGCGATATTTTATTTCAAATTCGTTTCGGGGATATCGAAATTAGAGGTGATTGGTGTCAAATTATTTCCAATTTGCTGTTGAAATGTTTTTATTTTTAAAGATAGCTTACCAAGGCCGTAAGCCTTGTACATAAAGTAAATAGCTACAAAGCTAACTGTGTAAACACTGTTTACAGACTAAGTTGCTATGTATAGATATCACCTATATAGTTTAGACCAGCGGTCTCCAACCTATTTAAAGCAGAGAGCTATTTTTTGTGACTAATTAGTGCAAAGGGCTACTATTTTGCTATTCATTTCTAAAATAACAACTATTCAGGTTCTTACTATGTTATTTCCGGGTTAATTATTGAAAGTAGAGTTGAATAGACCCAGTCAATCACAAACAAAAACTGTCACGACCAGCAAACAGAGTAGACCCAATCGCGTAACGTTTTCTCACAATTTTATTGAAAGAAAGAGGAAGGGCTGCGCCCGCGATCCGATGCTCGCTGGACGCGAAAAGCAAGTCGCTCTCGTACTCGGATTGTGTGTAGCGAGTGATGGCGGTGTCAGGGACGGAAAAACTGGCCGATACCCGAGACAGGAGAGCAAAAACATGGTCGGGATCAAAAACTGGTGGGTAGCAGGGACTGGAGAGCAAAGCGTGGTCGGGGTCAGAAACGAGTCGTAAGCCAGAACGGTAGAGTAGACATAGTCGGGGACAAAAAAGGTAGTAAGCCGGGACAGGAGAGCAGACGTGGTCAGGATCAAAACAGATCGTAGCCGAAGACAGACGGCAGCTAAAACGGGACAAGTGGGAGTCAGGGTCGAAAAAAGGCTTGCCTAGTATACACTGAGGTTCGCAGACGGACTGACAACAGGGGACAGACAGAACTGGGTTCAAATAGTGACAGGGAGCCAAGCGGGCAGCAGTAGAAGATATGACTTAAACTGCAAGTGGAACCATGGCATTTATCACGTCTATCAAGAAAGTTTGGAGAGTAATGGACTCTGTGCAGCACTTTGAATTGGATAAGCCCTAGCCTAGCACAAGAGGCTGAAGATCTTATTCTAAAGATCGCTCACCCCCCAACAATCATCATCGGTTTGTAAAATTAGGTGTCACATTTGACCCAAATCTGTCCTTCCAAACACATGTGTAGAATATTACTAGAACAGCTTTTTTCCATCTTGGCAAAATTGCTAAAAGTCGCCCTATGTTGTCCCAGTCCGATGTGGAGATTAGAATTCATGTGTTTGTTACCTCCCGTCTCGATTACTGTAATGCACTACTCTCCGGTCTCCAAAATCAAGAGCCTGCAGTTGGTGCAAAATGCTGCAATGAGGCTTTTAACTAAGACAAGAAAGTTAGATCACATTACCTCAATTTTAGCTAACCTGCATTGGCTCCCTTTTAGCTTAGGATGTGATTTTAAGGTTCTGTTGGTATCATAAAAATATCATGCATGGACCTGCTCCCTGATATTCTCAAGGTTTCTTTATTTTCCTCATGTTGAGGTTTTTGAGTTTTTCCTTGCCCTCATGTAGGTTTTAGATCAGGGGATGGTGTCATAATAGTCTGTAGTTTGCAATAATCTGTGCTCGGTGCAGCCCTTTGAGACTCCTGGTGATCAAGGCCTATAACTATAACTAAACATGACTTGACTTGACTAGACCAAGTTCTTCTTCCCACGCCAACCTGATTCCAGGACAGGACTGGTCACTCAATGACAGTATGTAATTGTCGATGTTTAAAATCACTCTTCTCAGTAATGGGTAAAAGCCATCGTCCCCAGGGAATAATTGATTTATATTTAATGGGCCAGAGGTAAACGCAGAGCAACTGTTCAATACAACAGTTTCCAATACATTCATCTCCTTTCTGTTCTTTTTTCCTGTGCTGTCCATGATTGCTGATTCGGGGCACATGCGAATGCCCCGTTGACGCCAACAGCCCTGGTCGCTGATTGGTTCCCTGACTCATTTTAAAACCCCGGCTTCCAAAAGGAAGCTGTCAGACCGTCCTGCGAACCTACGCTTTCAGCTCAGCAAGCTCTGTACCTTCCGACATTCTCCTGCCCTGTTTTCTCCTGCCTGATACCTGTTGCCGACCTGTTTCTGGACCCGTTTCTGCCCTGCTCTTCCGTCCTGGCCATCGACCTGTTTTGCCCTGTTGCCTGCCTGATACCTGTTGCCGACCTCTTTTCTGGACTCGTTACCACCCTTGCTCCCCCGTCCCGGCTATCGACCAGTTTTCCTGCTGCCTCCGACTATCCTCGCTTGACACGGAGGTGCCACTTCCGCATTCCTGCCATCAGCTACCCGTGTCCGACGATCATCGGATCGTGGAAGCAAGCACTGCTCTCTTTCTCAATAAAACTGAGTAAAAACAAACGCTATTTGGTCCTGTCTCCGTTTCTGGCTTGTGACACTGTGCTGTCCATCAAGCACTGTGACATTTCAAAATAGCCACACTACTTAAAAGAGAAAAACGGATTTTGAAATGTGCTTCAGTGCAATGTTCCCTCTAATTTTCCACGGGTCTGAGCACACAAAGTCAGTGAGCAACGCTTGATACAACAGTGAGCAACCATAATCCCAAGTGTGGCAAGATAATTAATTATCAAATATGTCCAAAACTTGACATCTAGTTACATTTTGCTGAGTTTCCGGCAATGCTAAATTATTTTTCTCTTTTGAATGAATTGACTCATGTACTATTGCAAAGGTTGTACGGCCTACAAACGTCGTTTGTTCTTACAATTCTTTCACAAGATATCCATTTCTTTTTATTTCCTGATATATTTTGTCGCATAATATTAACATTTTTGGGGGCTTATTGAGTCGGTTGTAAGATACAGAACTGTACTTAATCACATTTTTTAGTGGAAGTACAATTTTGGCAACAAGATTCACTTGATATAATTGGAAATTATTTGAATGCAAAACAAACGTTTTCTTCTTTTTTCCGTTTTTTTTCTACTTTTTTGTTACTTTTTTCTTTTTGTTCTCTATTTACTTTTTTCCTACATTTCTTTCTTTTCTTTTTTTCTGTCTTTTTTCAAAATTTTTCCTTCTTTTTTGCTCTTCCTTTTGTTTCTTTTTTTCTCAGCTCTCACTACTTTTTCATTTTGGTATTTTTTTCTTTTTTGTTCTATTTCCCCCTTCCTTTAAGTCATGATGTGCATAATTTTACATAATACTTGGTTATGTTGGGATTAAAGAAGCAAAAACAACCTGAAGAGCCGTTTAGGACCCGAAAGAGCCGGTTCCTTTTAGTGAGCCGAGCCGAAGAAGCCGGTTCTCTACTAACTTTACTCAACTTCATTCTACTTCGACTCGACTTCAATATACCACATTTAGGACACAACGTCGGGGGAACCTGTGTATTTCTACCCTCAGTAGCCTAGATGGTAAGGCGCCCGCTTTGAGACTGGGAGGTCGGTGGTTCGCGCCCCGGCCGAGTCATTCCTAAGACTTAAAAAGTGGTCGGCGGCGCCCTCTGTTGGCTGCGGCTGCATCGGCTCGCTACAACGGGTCAGGTGCAATCGACATTTCGTTCTGTGTACATTGTTACACAGAATGACAATACAAGGAAATTATTATTATTATGTAACTTTGACTTAAGTCGCTTCTTAATGAATAATTTTGAGCCCTCATTTTTGTGCGCTGGCTCGATTTTCATGTGCGCTGAGAATGTGCGAGCAGTGCGCAATTGCAGCTTAGAGGGAACACTGCTTCAGTGCATACATTACACAAATCTAACCAACACTTTTAAGCCTTGTAAGAGCCACTTTAGGCAATGTTTACTTTAATTAATGAAGTGAAAGCAGTAATTTGTATTAACGTTTCAATTAAACCACCGGCAGGAAAACTCAGCCACTTAACCTAAGATCCAGGTTTGTTTTATCCTTGAGTCGATGGCCCGATGAAGAAACACAGCTGACGTGAAGGTTTTAAAAGTGTAGGCCTTTGCGGTTTATCAAGAGACTTTCTCATGGACTTCAAGCGGGCGGACTTGAACAGTGATGTAAGGCAGGTCCACTCTTGCGTTCGTGCTCTGTGAGTCTTGGATGGCGCATATAATGGGGAAATGTTTGTATAGGACATCAGGACAGTTTGCATTTATTGGCAATGACAACAGGGTATAAGAGATTCCCTATACGTCCCACGATAGAAGAGGCGTCTTTTTCCCGTGTTTTGAACGTGTCCTTGCTGACTGGGTTTAAATATTTTCAGTTATTGGTGAATATTATATGTCATTTTTACTTTTGAGTCAAAACACAAAGAAATATCGGTCCATTCCGAGACTTCCAAGGTCCTTATCCACATGGTATAAAATTAATTAATCAGTAAGGATCTGTTCCAGTTTGCTGTGATCCCCAAAATGTGACCAGAACAGATGGTAGATGCATTAACATTGAATAAACACCAAATTCTAAAGATAGGATGATCTGTCCTGAGTAAAAATAATTGTTTGAAGAGTACCGTATTTTCCGCACTATAAGGCGCACCTAAAAGCCTTTATTTTTTTTCAAAAAGTCTTGCAACTAACTTGCAGCTGCCGACTAGATTTTCCCCCGAACGCCAAGTAGTCCGCGGTGTATGCTGGCATTTATTTACCGGCGTTTCATTGGCTAACCAATGTGTCAATCATCATTTGAATGGATCACTATTGGCTAAAGTTATTCGGAGGTCAAGGGGAGGATCCTTTTTATCATTTACAGGCTGGCATTGGCTTAAACGGCAAAACAAAGCCTGCAATTGGCCGAAAAAGATGAATGCGTATAGCACGTGGCTGACGGCATACAGAAAGCATTTTTTTACTCTTTTGTATTTGTAAATATTTTATTCATTTGGATTTACTAAACTCACGGATATAAGAGGACCACGGCTGCACATTATTATGAACACAACGACTTCGGTGAGCTACTCTGGCTATATATATTATCCCTGTATCTTGTTTCAGACTGAACTCGATGTTTCTGTGATAAGCGGTGCAGATAATGAATGGAGTGTCTATTTTTAAATTAAACTCAATTCCAAGTGTTTATTGTCATATGTACAGTAAAGTTGCGAGCGAAAAAGAAAATAGAAACTAAGGAATGGTTGGCATTTCTTGAATCCCAAGACTTTAACCTTCCGAATGATGGAACGATGCATTTGAGTGACATCGTACGGACACCGCATCCGCACGTGTTCTCGACACGTATTTGCGTCTTTGCAAGCTTTGGGAATGTTAAGGGGGTAATAAGTTGGATTGAACTATCTGACTGTTTTGTCCACGTTCCCATTGTAGCGCCTTATAATCCGGTGCGTCTTATGTATGTCAAAAATAGGACCAAAAACTATTTTTTCGGGGTGCGCCCTATAACCCGGTGCGCCTTATAGTGCGGAAAATACGGTAAGTCTCCCAGGTAAGAGTCTCTTACTACAAAAAATTGTTTGTCCTCACCTACAAAAAAAAATTCTAGTTCCTTCCCACCATTATTTCATTCACCACCAGGTAAAATAAAGCTTGACATCAATGGCTCTGAATGTCACGGTTGCCATGGCGCCCAATGGGCCCCACCCATGTGGCGCCAGCTGCGGCTAGTTGACAGGTTGGCTTTCCGTCTATTTAAGCTGAGTGCTCTCACTCGTCCTTTGTCAGTCCGTCAACGAACCTTTGCCCCATAAGACGTGGGTTTTGACTCAGTCCTGTTTCCTGTTGGTATTTCCTGTCCGGTATTGTTCCCGTTTATTTTGTCCTGTTTTGATATCAATCCCGTTGTTTAATATCGGTTTGCAGTTTCGTTCCGGTCTAGTTTGTCCTGTTTAATTTTGATATCCTGTTTTGATATCTATCTCGTCCTGTCCGACCCCATCTGTCTGATATCTGCTCTGGCAATTGGTATCGATCTCGTCGGCCTCTGGCTTCCTATCATTCCACGCCAGACTGCTGCCTAACGTGCCTGACTTCCCATTTCCTGTAAAATAAAAGGCTTGTGTGAGAAACGTCACGCATTTGGGTCCTGAGCCTGTTCCGGTTCATGACACTGAATGAGTTAGGGTCAGCAAGAAGGTTCAAGAGTTTGAAAGGACAAAAGACATTACATATTTCCAACAATTCGGAGAATTCAGTTATCCTTGATCAGGTTTTGCGCCAAAAACAATAATTTTAGACCCTAAACCCCGTAAAACCCGAAATGTACAACCTAGCGAGCAAAGTCCTCAAATCTTCAATATCAGCTAAGATGTTTTGCGGGTTCACATCGAGATTTACTTCCATACAATGAGGAACAACAAAACTTTTCTGAATGTTCACCACGGGCACTGAACAGCATCATCTCCAAACAGAAGAGCAGCTTCAGCGAACAGACTGCTGTCACAGTCTTCTTCCACGGACAGACTGAGGAGATCATTTCTTCCTCATGCCATGAGGCTCTTTAACTCCACCTGGGGGAGTAAAAGCCCACATTAAACCCCACCCCCACATTTGCATATTACCCTATTTTTATTACAGTGTGTATTTTCCGTAGCACTATTTAAATAATCTATATCAACACGTTATATTGGGTATTTTTGTATTCTATATCTTTTATTTTAATATTTTATTTTTCAACATAAGGATACTGCTGGAAGTGTGAATAAAGCATCTATCTATCTATCTATCTATCTATCTATCTATCTATCTATCTATCTATCTATCTATCTATCTATCTATCTATCTATCTATCTATCTATCTATCTATCTATCTATCTATCTATCTATCCATCTATCCATATATCTATCTATCTCAGGGTTGGGTAGGGTTACTTTAACTTGATTACTTTCAATTACTTTTGGATTAGTCCAATACCAAATATGCTAATAAAAGACAAAAGAAACTAAATATGAATAAAATGATGACTCACAACACATGGTAAGCTTTCTCTCCTGGCTTTGATCTCTTTGATCTCCGGCAAAACTAACATAAGATGAGACAGAAACAAAATGAAAATAAATCAATACAGCTTGCTAACATCATTTTTGCCGTTCCATGTATTCCGTGACTCCCCAAGCCTGCACAAAATGGAGTCATTTTATTCATATTTAGTTTCTTTTGTCTTTTATTAGCATATTTGGTATTGGAGTAATCCAAAATAATTGAAAGTAATTGGGTTAAAGTAACCCTACCCAACCCTGTGTACCTGTTAGGTAAGGGTGAAGCTCTTCACTAATCCATGTTTTGCTTATTCATAACCGGCATCATGACCCACAGGAAGTAAAGCAAAAGTGTAACAGGACCTAAACAAGATTGTCCGATTTTCTCTTTTATTTTATGAGGCTGGCCACCCTGCAAGATGAAGTGCCGTTGTTGTGAGTGAAAACACTGGAGCGGCACACATGTCATAACAATGACACCTAGGAGGGGGGGAAGCTGTGATGCGTCTGCCGGCCTCTGGCTCCCTTGTGCCCCCTTGGCCCGGGAGACTAACCCAAAACAGCCCTAAAAGCCATTCTTCTTACCTCCTTTCCAACCCTTTTGCCAATGTTCCGCCTTCCTGCTGGCCGCCCTCCAGAGCAGCGCCCAGGTTGCGTACACCAGGACATGTTGTTAAATAATAAACACAGGGTCTTGGTGGTCCAGACAGAGGTGAACCTACCACAGGACTGTCCTCTTCTGATTCTTAGAGGGTTATGTCACAGTCCAAACATTGGAATGTCCATCAATTTTCTTGCACATCTGTCGGAGAAATGGACACATGTTACTTGGGAGTGCTGTTGTCTCGGGTGCCCCAAAAACAGCTAATAGAATAAAATAGAATAGAATGGAAATGAAATGAAATGATCTGCATTTATATAGCGCTTTTCAAGTCAATGACTTCCCAAAGCGCTTTAAAATGTGCTCCACATTTCCCAATAGCGGCCTTGCAGCCATGTAAGACGCTAACCTGCTTATTGGGGGTATTAGGGGTTCAGTGTCTTACCCAAGGACACTTCGACATGTAACACGGACGAGCCGGGATTCGAACTGGGATCCCTTGATCCCAAGACGAGCGCTCTACCTCTTGAGCTACTGCCGCCCCAAAGTAGAATAGAATAGAGGGCAGCACGGCGGCGCAGTGGTTAGCGCGTGTGCGCCACAGTTCTAAGGTCTTGGGAACCTCCTGTGTGGGTTCAAATCCAGCTACCGGACTTCCTGTTGCGGAGTTTGTATGTTCTCCCCTTGCTTGCGTGGGTTTCCTCCGGGCACTCCGGTTTCCTCCCACATTCCAAAGACATGCATTTCAGGTGTATTGGCCCGTCCAAATTGTCCCTAGGTGTGAATGAGCGAGCGAGTTGTCTGTCCCTGTGTGGTCCCTGTGTGGTCATAACATCAGAGGCTAAACTAAACCTTACCCCATACCAGCAGGTGGCACTGTTGGACTCGTCATTGCGGGACACTTGTACACAAAATATACAAACATATTTCAGCTGGAATTTCAACAAAACAAAAGTTAATATTACACCCGTTCAGGGTTGGGTAGGGTTACTTTAACTTGATTACTTTCAATTACTTTTGGATTACTCCAATATCAAATATGTGAATAAAAGACAAAATAAACTAAATATGAATAAAATTACTAAATTTGTGCAGGCTTGGGGACTAACGGAACACATGGAACGGCAAAAATGAAGTTGGCAAGCTGTTTGGATTTCTTTTCATTTTGTTTCTGTCGCATTTTATGTTGGTTTTGCCGGAGATCAAAGAGATCAAAGCCAGGAGAGAACGCTTACCACGTGTTGCGAGTCATCATTTTATTCATATTTAGTTTTGTTTGTCTTTTATTAGCATATTTGCTATTGGAGTAATCCAAAAGTTATTGAAAGTAATCAAGTCAAAGTAACCCTGCACCCGTTACACTAAAACTGACTGCGGTTCACCAAGGTCACATTATTTAGCAGTCGTCACGCATCTGCAATCGGAGTAATCCCTCCATCTGACCCCACAGCTCAAGTGGACCCCTCCCCGCGATGACGTTTCTCAACAGGAACGTGTCCCCCTGCTTCCAGTGCCAGGCCCTGGCCAGTGTAAGTGAGTGTGAACGTAAATAAACGCCATTATAACAGGCATCTCCACGACTGCTGTCACACACTGCGGGTAAACACAGGCCTTCCTGAAAAAATACCCCAGCATGCAATTAGATCAGGACCCCAGACCCACTCAATCACGCAGGGTTCCGTGGCAAGACCGTGATGCCGAAAAACTTTAGAGGTTGCAGAGTAACAGGTGTGATGTTTAAGTGGAGTCACGCAAGAGGCAAACGCAAAGTGAACTGGGTAAGTTAACGATACGTGACAAAGCAAACAAATTAACAAAGAGGTGTTTTAGCTCACTTACTTCATAAAAGCATTCGAGGGTAACGTTGCACAAAAGTCATTTTTGTTCCTTGGTCAAACTGGCATGCAGGTGATGCAAGATTATGGGATCTACCTGAGAAGTGTAACATCCTTCAAATGACAAAAAATATATCGTGAACATTTCTTTTTCAAAATAATACATCTTTCCATTGAAGTAGAGTGAAAATACATATTTGTGACAGAGGTAAACGGTAAAATGGTATTTATATAGTGCTTTTCAAGTCAATGAAGACCCCCCAAAGCGCTTCATAATGTGCTTCACACTTACCCATTCACACACACACTCACACACCAATAGGGAGTCAGCCATGCAAGGCGCCTACCTGCTTATTGGGGGCATTAGGGATTCAGTGTCCTGCCCAAGGACACTTTGACATATAAGATAGATATATAGATAGATAGACACTTCATTCATCCCCGTAGTGAAATTCACACTTCCAGCAGTATCCTTGTGTTGAGAATAAAAAATAATAAAATAAAAGTGTGAGAATACAGAAATACCCAATATAATAGTGCTACATAAAATACACACTGTAATAACAATAGGGTAATATGCAAACGTGGGGTTTAATTTGGGCTTTTACTCCCCCGGGTGGAGTTAAAGAGCCTCATGGCATGAGGAAGAAATGGTCTCCTCAGTCTGTCCGTGGAATACGGAGGAGCTGGCAATCGAACCTGCGACCTCTTAATCCCAAGACGAGCACTCATCATCCTGACGCTATTCACACACACACTCAGACACCAATAGCGGCCATGCAGCCATGAAAGGCGCCGACCTGTTTATTGGGGGCATTAGGGATTCAGTGTCCTGCCCAAGGACACTTCGACATATAACACGGAGGAGCCAGGAATCAAACCTGCGATCTCTTGATCCCAAGACGAGCGCTCTACCTCCTGAGCTAATGCCACCCCATGTGGGTAGAATAGCCAAAGATTTTACTCAAGTAAAAGTACTGTTACTTCAGAATAATATCACTCAAATACAAGTAAAATGTCAGGACGATAACGGAGACAGAACCTACTTGCGTTACGTTTCTCTTAGTTTTATTGGGAAGAAAGGAAAGGATTGCACCCACGATCCGGTGATCGTTGGTCGCTGGAAGTAGGTTGCTCTGAACACGGAAGTGGAACTTCTGTGGCGAGCGATGGGAGCGGAAAAAACGGGTCAGCAGCCGGGACAGGACAGCAAAAAAAATGGTCGGGTCAAAAACAAGTCGAAAGCCAGGAGA
The DNA here is from genome assembly GCF_059441175.1 of Urocampus carinirostris. Classification (NCBI taxonomy): domain Eukaryota; kingdom Metazoa; phylum Chordata; class Actinopteri; order Syngnathiformes; family Syngnathidae; genus Urocampus; species Urocampus carinirostris. Next base: position 32,530,784 of record NC_142357.1, read on the forward strand.
GCAGAGTACACGTGGTCAGGTTTAAAAAACGTGTCGAAGCCGGGAAACAGACGGAGTGTGGGAGTCAGGGTTGAAAAAGAAAAAAGACCAAGGTTCCTGACATCGGCATAGAAAAATAAGCCGTCGTTTCTGGCATAGAAAAAGAAGACCGTCGTTTCTGGCATAGAAAAAGACTGGCGTAGAAGTACAAGAGCTTGGTTTCTGCCGTACAAGAAGGAAACCCCCGTTTCTGGTGTAGAAGAAAAGGAACACCCTGGTTTCTGGCATAGAAAAAGACGCTAGTTCCTGGCGTAGAAGAAGACCCGGGTTTCTAGCTTAGAGGAAGAAGACTTTGGTTTCTGGTATAGAAGAAGAAAAAGATGGTTTCTGGCATAGAAGAAGAAAAACATGGTTTCTGGCATAGAAGAAGACCCTTGTGTCTCGCATAGAAAAAGAACACCTTTGTTTCTGGCAAAGAAAAGATGCTAGTTTCTGGCCTAGAAGAAGATGCTAGTTTCAGGTGTAAAAGAAGGAATCAGACGTTTCTGGCATAGAAGAAGACCCTAGTTTCTATTGTAGAGGAAGACCCTGCTTTCTGACTTAGAAGAAGACCCTAGTTTCTGGCATAGAAGACCCTTGTTTCTGGCTTTGAAATATAAGACCGTCGTTTATGGCATAGAAAAAGACGTTAGTTTCTGGCGTGGAGGTACAAGAGCTTGGTTTCTGACACACAAGAAGCAAACAACAGTTTCTGGTGTAGAAGAAACAGAACACGCTAGTTTCTGGCATAGAAGAAGACGGTAGTTTCTGGCGTAGAACAATGCTAGTTTCGGTTGTAAAATAAGGAAACATTGGTTTCTGGCATAGAAGAAGACCCTAGCTTCTGTTATAGAAGACCTAGTTTCTGTCGTAGAGTAAGAAGACCTTAGATTCTGGCTTAGAAAAATAAGACCCTCATTTCTGGCATAGAAAAATACGTTAGTTTCTGGTGTAGAAGTGCAAGAGCTTGATTTCTGCCGTACAAGAAGGAAACACTAATTTCTGGTGTAGACAAAAAGAACACCCTGGATTCTGGCTTAGAAGAAGAAGATAGTTTCTGGTGTAGAAAGATACAACACTGGTTACTGGCGTAGATAAGAAGACCAAGGTTTCGGGAAGATCCTTCACGTGTTTGTTGAATTTCGGGTGAGGAGAATGTTGGTAAATTATGAGGCTAGAGATGAACTGCTTCTCGAGAAGTTTCTATTGGCAGATTATATATAAGTTTTCAATCTGAAAATCTTAGCAATAGTCTTTCTATGACATTTTGAAGCAAGATTTTCATAGCTTTTTTGAGGCGTTGTACAGGTTCAATGGAATACCGCAACTTCAGTTTTCAGCTTGCTACCGTTTGCACATTTTTGTGTTATTAGCCAATTCCCAAAGTTTTAGTTCCCTGTTTGCCCCTTGGGCTCGTGATTTCTTGATATCAGACTGAACTTTGTATTTCCGCTTAAAGTTCCTGACCAGTGTTCCCTCTAAACTGCATGCGTGCACAATTGCGCACCGCTCACACATTCTCAGCGCACAAGAAAATCGAGCCGGTGCACAAAAATGAGGGCTCAAAATTACTAATTAAGAAGCGACTTAAGTCTAAGTTACAGTGCATGAAGGTAAAAATACACGGGTTCCCCCGACGTTGTGTCCTAAATGCGGTATTTTGAAGTCGAGTCGAAGTCGAACGAAGTTGAGTAAAGCTAGTAGAGAACCGGCTTCTTCGGCTCGGCTCACTAAAAGGAACCGGCTCTTTCGGGTCTTAAACGGCTCTTCAGGTTGTTTTTGCTTCTTTAATCCCAACATGACCAAATATTATGTAAAATTATGCACAACATGACTTCAAGGAAGGGGGAATAGAACAAAATGAAAAAGTAGTGAAAAGCTGAGAAAAAAAGAAACAAAAGGAAGAGAAAAAAATAAGGATAATTTAGAAAAAAAGCCAGAAAAAAAGGAAAAGAAAGAAATGTAGGAAAAAGTAAATAGAGAACAAAAAGAAAAAAGTTTAAAAAAAGTAGAAAAAAACATGGAAAAAGAAGAAAAAGTTTGTGTTGCATTCAAATAATTTCCAATTATATCACGTGAATCTTGTTGCCAACATTGTACTTCCACTAAAAAATGTGATTAAGTACAGTTCTGCATCTTACAACCGACTCAATAAGCCCCCAAAAATGTTAATATTATGCAACAAAATATATATTGTGAAAGAATTGTAAGAACAAACGACGTTTGTAGGCTGACAAATTTTGCAATAGTCCATGAGTCAATTCATTCAAAAGGGAAAAATAATTTTGCATTGCCGGAAACTCAGCAAAATATAACGTGATATCAAGTTTTGGACATGTTTAATAATGAATTATCTTGCCACACTTGGTATTATGGTTGCTCACTGTTGTTTCAAGCGTTGCTCCCCGACTTTGTGTGAACGCTCCGACCCGTGGAAAATTACAGGAAGCATTGTTCCTAACATTAGTTTGAACTTGTAGTTTGCATTGAAAATATGCATTTATAATAAAAACTGATGTACTCCATGTACAATAGGTCTAGAGTAGCTATAAATCCGTCTAATTACCCTAATTACTCTAATAGAATGCAATCGCAGTGGTTAGCGCTTGTGCGGCACAGTTCATGTCATGGGAACCTCCTGCGTGGGTTCAAATCCAGCTCCAGACTTCCTGTGCGGAGTTTGTATGTTCTCCCCGTGCTTGCGTGGGTTTCCTCCGGGCACTCCGGTTTCCTCCCACATTCCAAAGACATGCATTTCAGGTGAATTGGCCGGTCCAAATTGTCCCTAGGTGTGAATGAGCGAGTGAGTTGTCTGTCCCCGTGTGCCCTGCAATTGGCTGGCAACCAGTTCAGGGTGTCCCCTGCCCACTGCCCGAAGATGACTGGGATGGGCTCCAGCCCCCCCGCGACCCTACTGAGGATAAGCGGTACGGCTAATGAGATAAATAAAAAGCACAAGTAGTTGTCAAGAAGAAATGGATCACATCAAACTGTCAAGTGTTGTATACACATGCTGTGATTCCAGGAGGACTTTCCAACAAATCAGAGGAGTTTTGAAATGAACCAGATATATTTTGATATTTTTGGACTGCAGTTATATTTGCGCTAGGGACTCTCGGCTGGTATTTAATGTCTCATTCGGTGTCAGTCTCTTCATAAAAGAGCACTTTGAAACATGCCTCCGATTGAAAGAGATGATGAGCATTTATTTGGAGAGCTTTATTCAACAAATGCCTTGAATTCTTTTTACAGTAAGGTGTGTTTGTGTGGGCCTGAAACAACTTTCCCGAATTTCCCGGTATTTACAGCAAAAACAAAGCCCAGAGGTAATCAAATGTTCCGTGTTGTCCGAACTCGGCATTGGATCAACATGTCCAAAAAAAAAGGCTCCCAGTCAGAATGTCCCGGTTGGAAGTGAACGGCGGAGGGAGAGTGGAAATGAATGTTTCATTATATCTAATGTTGCCTTCGCGGAGGGGCCATCCAAAGTAAGCGAGCTGCGAAAGGTTCAAGCCCCTGGTGAGCACTCGCGGCAAAGCAACCTTGCGTTCTTCACCCCGGCCCTCCGATGAACGCCTCTGCGTGAGTTTTGCGCCAGCGCACACTGGAGCTTTTTATACCACAACTTGATTTTTTGGGGGGCGTCCTAACATGATTATAACAGGGTCAATATTTTAAGAGGAGGAACAGGAAAAGTATCTGAAATGTTTTTGTAATACACACTGCCATAGTACACGTATTCAGGTTTTTCTCACAACACTGTCAGATTATTTTTTTGTACTTACCCTCTAAAGCACAGGTGTCAAACAGGCGGCCCGCGGGCCAGATCAGGCCCGCTAAAGGATTGAATCCGGCCCACGAGAAAACACTCAGAGAAGCGCAAGAGAAAAACAAGCTGCAGGTTGAAATATGTCAACTTGATGTTGCCAAAGCCAGGTGCCTCGAACAATGACACTGTACCTGTATTTATTGCTCTCTCTCTGTCTCTCTCTCTCTCTCTTTCGTTTCCACACCTTTTCTCCCACTCTGTCTCTTTCACTCTCTGTGTCTCTCTTTTTCTCTTCCTTTGTTGCTCTTTGTCTCTTTCTCTCTCTCTGTCTTTTAACCTCTTTTGCTCCCTCTTCCTTTTTTCCTTTACTCTCTTTTCTCTTTCTCTCTTACTACCTTTTGCACTTTCTTTTCTCCTTTCTCTCCTTCTGTCTTTCTATTTCTCTTTGGATATCTTTCTTCCTCTCCCTTTCTTCTCCCTCTCTCATGACTTGTTATCTTTTGTTTCTCACGCTCTCTCCCTCTCTCTCTTTTTCTTTCTTTGTCCTGCCCTCTCTCCTCGTCCCTCCCTCTTTCTCTTATTTCTTTATCTCTCTTTTTCTTTCTCTTGAATCTACTAGTCCGGCCCCCGACAGAATGTTTGTTCTATCGTGTGGCCCCCGAGTTCAAATGAGTTTGACACCCCTGTTCTAAAGTATTTTACATTAGAGATAAACATTGGAATTAATAAACTGCCTGAAACAAATTGCTCGTGGGAACAAAAATAATATGTCGAGAAGAAGAAAAAAAAAACAGCTAAGCTAACCTTTAGCATGTACTACCTGGTGGTTTGAAACCATCTTTTCTATGTTTAGTGCTACTGTAACAAAAGCTGGACTGAATCAGAGAAGCAGTTAGGATCGGAACATAGCTCATCGGTTATGGGTCATTGTAATTTTCTAGGAAATTTGATTACAAAGTGGCATGATGTTGTAGTGATTGACTAAGCTTATTCTAACTCTGCCTCTAGAAAACCATAACCTGGTTAGAACCTATGTCTTAATGTTGTAGTTGTATTTCTGTAGTGTTACAGTAGTATTTCCATAGAAGTATTTCTGTAGTATTTTTTTAAGTATTTCTTTAGTAACTTTTCTGTCATATTTTTTTTAGTATTATTTGTGTAGTATTCTTGTAGTATTATTTCTGTAGTGTTTTTGTAATGTTTCCATAGTAGTCTTTCTGTAGTATTTTTGGTAGTATTGCTTGCAAAAATCATTGTGCAAAATGTGATTGTTTTAATGTGAGCAAAATGTCTGAAAGGTGTATATGTCTCATATCTTCCAGAACAGGACCCTCGGCCACGCCAAAGCAGGACTCTCACATACTGTATAACATCTACACATCACATTTTTCAGATTTTTGTCTTTTTTTTAAGTGGACCAAATTACTTATTTAAAAATAAAGCATGCATATCTGATGTTGCTCACAGTAGTCCTCAGTTTGCTCAGGGAGCTTGTATATTTGCTCAGATAGGTGAAAAATTAGAGGGAACATAGGTTAGAATATAGTAACAACATAGTAATAACATGCCATAATTGTTATTTAGGGTATCAAACTGGTAGCTCTTCGCACTAATAGATAAAAAATAGTAGCTCTGAGCTTTAATAACGTTGGCAGAGCACATGTGCTCCTGTTACACATAAAAAAACTGAGTCCTAAATTCAAGACTGATCTTAATTGCATGTATCATTTCACTAAATGGCTAATGACAGTGATTTCAGCACACAGGGCCTTAAAAGTCTGTGCGTGCATAAGGCGTGTGTGCTTTGATACCCCCCCTCCTCTGGCATGTGCGAGGACTTAGCGGGGCCGGCTCCTGCACATCTGTAGGACATTAGGACCCATAACAGCTGGGCGGACCTCATACATGCTCACCCACTTCACCTCGCCGCGTCTCTGAGGATAACCCCGACTTGCCTCGCGCCCCACATGACAAGAGCCCGTTGGTCCCGGAATCCTACATCAAGTGTCCCATTCTCCACCAGCTCTTATCCCATCAAAGGGGTCCACAATCCAAAATGTTGCCAGAATGGACCCCAAAAATACCCATATGTTTAGAGCCACAAAAAGGAACCCGTGAAGACCAGAACGGAGACAGGACCCACTTGCGTTTCGTTTCTCACAAGTTTTATTAGAAGAAAGGGAAAGGGTAGTGCCCACGATTGGGGCTTTGCCGGACGCGGGAAGCAGGTCGCTCTGAACGCGGAAGTGGGACTTCCGTGGCGAGCAAAGGGAGTGTCAAGAACGAAAAAAAAGGTCAGTAGCCGGGACAGGAGATCAAAAACGTGGTCGGGGGTCGGAAACGAGTCGTAAGCCAGGAGAGGAGAGTAGACGTGGTCAGGATCAAAAACGGGTCAAAGCCGGGGAACAGACGGGAGCAAAGACAGGTGGGGGTCAGTGTCAAAAAAGGCTTGCCTAGTGCAAACTGAGGTTTGCAGACGGACTCACATCAGGTGACAGAAAGGGGTGGGTTTAAATAGGGACACGAGCCAATCAGGGTCCGAGGCCGTTGGCGCCAAAGGAGCAGGCAGAGGTGCAGCACATCGGTAATCATGAGAGAACCATATTTTCCAGACTATAAAGCGCACCTAAAAAGTCCAAATTGGCCAGAATTTTCAACATGCGCCTTTGAATCCGGTGCGGCTTATATGCAGACAAAATTGGAAATGAATGAGCTTATTTGTGCACTTTTTTAATAAATCAATACATTTTATCACTGACCACAATTGGATAACAATGGTGGCCACAGGGATAGAACCAGACAGCAATGGTAAGGGCGCGGAATCTGAATGCGGAAGTGGGACTTCCGTGGCGAGCAATGGAAGTGTCGAGAACAAAAAAACGGGTCAGTAACCGGGACAGGAGATCAAAAACGTGGTCGGGTCGGAAACGAGTCGTAAGCCAGGAGAGGAGAGTAGACGTGGTCAGGATCAAAAACGGGTCAAAGCCAGGGAACAGACGGAAGCATAGACAGGTGGGGGTCAGGGTCAAAAAGGCTTGCCTAGTGCAAACTGAGGTTCGCAGACGGACTCACAACAGGTGACAGAAAGGGGTGGGTTTAAATAGGGACACGAGCCAATCAGAGTCTGAGGCCGTTGGCGCCAAAGGAGCAGGCAGAGGTGCATCACATCGGTAATCATGACAGAACCATATTTTCCAGACTATAAAGCGCACCCAGACAAAAGAAACTAAATGATATGCATGAGCTTATTTGTGCACTTTTTTGATAAATCAATACATTTTATCACTGACCACAATTGGACAACAATGGTGGCCAGAGGGATAGAACCAGATAGCAATGGTAAGGGCCCGGAATTGAACAACCTACTATTTTGCTATTTCTCCCAATTAAATAGGGGTGTGGCGGGGGGATTTTGCAAGGTTTATTGTTCTATATTCTTTATCAATTATCCATTATCGGTCAAATCATAATACGTTACAAAGCCAAGGGGCCGAGACACTTGCTCTCAGCCAAGAGGCCGAGCCAAGGTCCTAGCCACAGAGCCAAGCAGCGACCATTGCGAATGCACCGTTCCCGGAGGTACTGCAATACCGGGCCGATGCGTGGAGTGGACAGAGCAAGCTCTTATTCCATCTCCCGATTGCAAAAATCAGTGTTATTACACCCTATCCTCTATACGACCAAGAGCTATACATGCCCGTACAACCAAGAGCTATACATGATGCCCATTTCCGATTTAATCGAAATGAAGAGAAACAAGAGTTGAAATCGTGGGGGGGTTGTAAGGTTTATAGTTCTATTTTCTTTATTAATTATCCATTATCGGTCAATTCATAATACGCTACAAAGCCAAGGAGCCGAGACACTTGCTCTCAGCCAAAACGCTGAGTCAAGGTCCTACATTTTGAATACGTGGGGCTATGTGTTTATAATAATAATTACTTCCCACAATGCCTTCCGACTCATTCAGTTAGGAATAACAGAATTACTTCTCAAATTGCTTTCCTTCTCATTCAGTTCAGGACAACCGAATAACTTCCCACATTGCCTTTCTTTTCAATCAGTTCAGAACTTGTGTGCTTCGTAACGATTTTAGGACTAGGCGATACAATACAGTATTTATGTGAATTTCCCTTCGGGATGAATAAAGTATCTATCCATCTATCTATCTATCTATCTATCTATCTATCTATCTATCTATCTATCTATCTATCTATCTATCTATCTATCTATCTATCTATCTATCTATCTATCTATCTATCTATCTATCTATCTATCTATCTATCTATCTATCTATCTATCTATCTATTTCGGTCACGGTTGCTATGGCGCCTTGTCCGTGTGGCGCCAGCTGCAGCTTGTTGACAGATTGGCTTCCCTTCTATTTAAGCTCAGTGCTCTCACTCACCCTTTGTCAGTCCGTCAACGAACCTCTGCCCCGCAAGACGTGGGTTTTGACTCTGTCCAGTATCCCGTTTGTGTATTCTGCTCGGTATCGATCCCGTCTGTTTTGTCCTGTTTTGATTTCGGTCTCCGGTCTCCAGTGTCTGGTATCGTGCCCGTCATTCTCGTCTTGTCTGATATCTGTTTCCAGTCTCCTATATCTGTTATCAATCCTTTGAATCCCGTTCTGTCCGGTATCGACATCATCTGTCCGGTATCGGCTCCTGTAACTGGTATCGATCCCTTTGGTCTCTTTCTTTCTGTTATTTGGTCTCTTTCTTTCTGTCTTTCTTCTTTCGCCCAGCAATCGCCGAATCACTGGCGTTTTGTGTTAACATGCATGACTGCCCCATTTCCCATAAAATAAAAGCTTGTGTTTTGTCCTCCTGTTCCGTCCATCCATCCATTATCTCCACCACTTATCCTCAGTAAGGTCGCGGGGTTGCTGGAGCCCATCCCAGCCATCTCCGGGCAGTGAGCAGGGGACACCCTGAACTGGTTGCCAGCCAGTCGCAGGGCACACAGGGACAGACAATTCGCTCGCTCATTCACACCTAGGGACAATTTGGACCGGCCAATTAACTTGACATGCATGTTTTTGGAATCTGGGAGGAAACCGGAGTGCCCGAAGGAAAACCACGCAAGCACTGGGAGAACATGCAAACTCCGCGCAGGAAGGTTGGTAGCTGGATTTGAACCCATGACCTCAGAACTGTGCCGCACATGCGCTAACCACCGCGCCGCCGTGCTGCCTGTTCCGGTTCTTGACAATTTCAGTGTCTGCCAACATTCTTGCGGGCCCGCCCAATAATGTCACCTTGAATAAATAGTGTGATAATGAGATATAACTCAATGCCTTTTCATGTGTATTTTGTATCCCTAGTAGTTAGGATCTGGCCCACTACCTGCCGCAACCCGGGTTTGATTCCCCTTGATCCAACCTTTAGCAATTGTGATCAGTGATATATCCTGATTAAGTATGGGATTTTTTTCATTTTTTTACAACCCTAGATCTTACTGTAATTCTAATACCATGCACGTAACATATTTGAATAAATCATCGAAAATACTTTTAAGGGGTATGCTTTCTGAGCAGTGCACCTCATAATGCTGAAAATACAGTAAACGCTTTATATAAGCCGGCAACACACACTGTCCTAAACAATACAGTTTTCCATTATCAAACATTTTTGAAAAAGCGCCAGGAAACCACTAGGGAGCGCCAAACAGCGGCATGCGGCTCCAGAGCTGCTTGTTGCTGACCCCTTGTTCTATCGCGACAAGGTGTCTAGAACAAAGTGGGTGGTACATCAGCCACCATCGTCTCCCACCACGTTTGATTTCCCATTATGTGTCGGCTTGTTGTTGGAATAAATTTGGACTCGGCAGTGGTTGTCCATCAACACCTCTCTTGTGGCCGTTGGCGCAGATGTGGAGGTCACGCTTTTACAAATTTCCACTATGTTTTGTTTTTCAGCCTTCGTCGTAATTCCAGCACGCTGTTTGAGTCCGGAGAACTGGAGGGAAAACGCTGATACCGATCGGAGGAGGCATCGGATTCCTGCGCTCAAGTGGTAAGGGTGTAAATTGAGTTTAAAAACATGGATTAGGATTGCTTCTTAAAACAGATAATAATATGTTTTATTCTACTCCAAAACTCATCAAATTATCAGCAAAACAAACAAAAGTCAAAAGAATAAGCCGTTGACAGACAAATCTAATGCTAATAATAGAAGGAGTGGTAGTTGATGACGGCTGGGTGGTTAGCGCACAGGGTTCAAGTCCAGCTATCCCTAATTGGCCCCGCCCGTGTGGCGCCAGCTGCAGCTTGTTGACAGATTGGCTCCCTGTCAGTATTTAAACTCTGTCCTGTCTGTCCCCTTTTGCCGGTCCGTCTGCAAATCTCTGTTTTTACACGGCAAGCCCTTTTTTGCCTTTCCCGTTTTTTGGCTCCTGTTGGTCTTCCACTACGATCTCAACAACGTCTGCTCTCCCGTCCCAAATTACGACCTGTTTTGATCTCGACCACGTCTGTTCTCCCGTCCTGAATAACGATCCGTTTTTGATCTCGACCACATCTACTCTCCTCTCCTGGCTTTTGACTTGTTTCCGATCCCGACCACGTTTTTGCTCTTCTATCCCGGCTACTGACCTGTTTTTTTCCATACCCGACATCGCTCGCCACGGAAGTCCCACTCCTGCGTTCAGAGCGACGTGCTTCCTACGTCCAGCAATCCCCGGATCGTGGGCGCAAATAATACAACTTGTGAGAAACCTTACGCGAGTGGGTCCTGTTTCCGTTCTGGTCCTTGCAGTTCAGGGTGTCCCCCTGCCCACTGCCCGAAAATAGCTGGGATGGGCTCCAGCACTCCCGCGACCCTACTGAGGATAAGCGGTGCAGATAATGGATGAATGGTAATTGATGGAATGAAAAAGCCAAAGATCGTCCTAGAAAAAGTACAAAAATCAAGTTAAGGGTACAACTTACACAAGTCTCCAAGCACTAACTTATAAATTCTTTACCTTTTTTTCCCCCTGACATTCTTATTTTTGTCTTTTAGGTCTCAATTACGTTTATCCTGGGTACCATGTTTAATCGCACTACGTTGTCATCAATGACACAAAGGTATAATTCAAAAGAATTAGGCGTTAACGGACAAAGGTAATGCTACTCTTAGAGCTTTTGCTAGTTGACGTACTGCCAATGCTAAAACTCCTCTTGGAAAAAGTAGAAAGTTAAAACTTAATGGTGAAGTTGATTAGGTTCTAATAAAACAATGAAATAACTATCCCCCTTAAAACGTTGCTCAAGTGGTTTAGGTGTTACTTCATTTTAAAAACATAGATTATTATATTTTAAGATGGAAAAGGATAGTTTTTAGAAAAGGATAGAGTACGCCCAAAAACCGATCGGATTGTCAGCAAAACAAACAAGAGCCAAAATAATTAGGCGCTAACAGTCAATGCTAATGCTAATCGGTGACGGACTGAAAAAGCTGTAGCTCGTCATAGAAGAAAAAACTACAAAATTAAAACAGTTTTCTTTGTTATTGGCTTCAATTCATCAAATTAGTTTCTAATAAAATTATGAAACAATTAAGAAAAAAAAATGTAGCTTTGTGCACCGAGGAATACGCCAATGCTTAAGCTAACTGAATCATAAAGAGACCACAAAGTCTGTCAGGCTGGGAAAACAGACATAAAGTGAGTAGAAAAGCAATAATTATTTAAAATATAAAAATGTATTTGGGAATGATTGCCCATCAGAAAAGTTGTGGAAACAATTAGCCCAAAAAAGTATAGCGATTGAGAAAGCTAGAAGGAAAGCAACTGGTGAATTTCAAAATAATTGAATATTAATATAATAATAGTATAATGATGGACTGTGGACAATAGGAACCACTAAATCAGTAGATTCAGAGCTAATGCTAATCACCGTCGTATAGATTTGCTATGGACATTGCTAAAATAAATTATGCTTGATGACACATAAGCAGACATACAAAAATTGATTAAAGGATCTTTATTTTAAATGAGTTTCGGTGAGTGTAAATTATATAAAATACTATTAAAACGTTATCCCAAAAAGTGAGGACTGAAAATGATAAAATATATTTTATTAATACAATGAATTTGTACATCACTCAAAGTTAGTGATTATTATTTTTATTGCGATTTTGAAGTTTGTGGACATAGTTTGTGAACATTTTCCTCTCTAAGTCGCTTTTGAGAGCTCTATTACGCACGCGCAGTATTCGCAACACAGAGACACAACGCCCCCTACTGGATTAGTTTTTAACCTACAGACATAAATATATATTTTTACATTTTGTTTAGCTTACTAATGCCAAGCAGTTTTAATCCTACCGATATTATTTTACATGATTATTTTTGCTTTAAAAATAGTCAATCAATGTCATTCGTAATTTATTTATTTTCATTAAAAGTCATTGATATAAAACCTTATATTCTTTGACAATAATCCAGTTTTTCCCCATTACATGAAGAAAATTAATGAGTAAAATGCTTTATAGTGAATTTTAAACAGTGTAATTAGTCTCCGGGTTTGCTTATTTGGTGATAATAACAACACTGTGCAGTACATTTATTTAGGATAATTCAAATATTTTTGCTCAGAAATATTTTAAATTAAAAAAAAAGAATTATTACCTCAAAGTAGTATGTTCAAGTTTAAAATATAATATAGAAGAGTATACATTAAAGTGGTTTATTTGAGTTTATTTGAACTCTGTGTCAAAGTACGGTACTTGAAAATCATGAAAAACCAAACAAGTGTTTTAAAATGGATTCATTTCAAGTTATAATGTACCTTAAAAGTAGAGACATCAATTAAAATAACTAATGGATTGAATAAAATGTAACTTGCTAGCCTACACGTGCTGTTAACTAGTAACTTTGTTTACAGTCTTTGAATAAAAATGATAATTAGAAATATGCAAATGCTTGTTAAAATACTGTATTTATAACCAAAATACTCATTTCTGGATGTTATTATTCAAAATCATTCTCCCAGTATGAAATACAGAACTGTTCCTGTGGTTTTGCTTTACGAAACATGTTTATAAAGTTAAAAAATGGCCAATGTGTCACAGAGGCCCTGTGGAAACAAGTGAGCCCTGTCATTAGCGCTCTGGCACTTTGCTGTGGTTTTCTGTCGACAGATGTTTTTAAAAAATGTTTTAAATCCTTTAGCAGGTGCTAGAGGAGATTGATGGATTCGTTTTTTCGAACGTGTTTAAAAAAGTGTTTTATTTTGTCTGCTTGTCAAATGATAATAGCCTTTTAACATGAGAGGCTAACGTAGCTAGCGCTAGTTAGCATGGCATCGATTCCAGAAGTAACAAAAGTTATGTATCTTGTATGTGTTTTTTTACGTTGTTGTTTTATTTCTTTGCATACAAGTATTCAAGTCAAGTCAAGTTATTTTTATTTGTATTTGTATTTTATTTGTATTCATAGAAATATTTTTTGTTAAATGTTTTAACATTTTTAAAATGAGAAGCCGTGTTAGCTGGGTGCTAGTTATTCTAGCATATAGTCTATTTATCTTTTAGGTGTATTTTGGTTGTTTTTAGTTATTTGTGTAAAAAAGACTTAATTAATTTCAATTAAATGTACTTGTTGCATATTATTAGCCTTTTAAAGCAAGAAGCTACTTTAGCTTAGCATCTTGTCAAAAAATAATGAAAAAGCTCTATGTCTTGTAGGTGTTTTTTTTTGTTTGTTTGTGTGTAATTAATATAAGTACGTTTACTTTGAAACTCGTACAGCTATTTTCAGAATTACAATTTTCTATATTGTCATTGATACCTAATTTCAACCTCACAGGCCATTTTATGCCAGAAATAGGAAGATATTTTAGCTAGCTGCTAGTTAGCATAGCATGACGTCTTGAAATTTAAAGTGTTTTTCTTCTTGCTGTTTTTCGTTCTTTGTGTGGGAAATTAAAAGCATAAGTATGCTAAACTTTCAACCTTTGAAAGTTGTTTTATCTTTGTAATTATGTTAGCTTGTTGAGCTAATTTTGGCTTCACAGAGTATTCTAGGCCAGAAGTTAGAAACTAGTTTAGCTAAGTCCTAGTAAGCCTAGCATAAAGTCTTAAAATATTAAAATGTCTTTAATGTTTTTTTTCTATGCTAGTGTTTTTAATAAATATGCTAAACTTTCAAACTATTATTATTATTAAGTATGGTAGCTTTTTCTGCTAATTTTGGCTTCACAGAGTATTCTAGGCCAAAATTTAGAGGCTATTTTAGCTAGGTTCTAGTTAGCCTAGCTTACAGCCCAAAAAATAATGAAACAACCATATGTATTTTTGGTCTATTAAGTGTTATAAATATAATAAACTTTTAAACTAGGAAACTATTTTCATCTTTGTAAGCATGGTCTATCGTTTAGTTAATTTCCACTGAGCATTCTAGGCAAGAAGCTATTTTGGCGAGGTACTTGTTAGCCTAGCTTAAAGTCTCAAAATATTAAAACAGCTGTGTATCGTTGATTTTTTTTTAATGTGTTTTGAAAAAATATGCTAAAACTTTCCAACTTTAAAGCTATACTTATCTAAATACGTTTGGTAGCTTCTTCCGCTAATTTTGGCTTCAGAAAGTGCTCTAGGCCAGACATGAGAAGCCGTTTTAGATTAGCAAAAGGTCCAGAAACAATAAAGTGGTGGACTGTTTTTTTTTTGTGTATAATTAGTATTATAAGTAAGCTAACTCTTCAAATGTGTAAAACTACTTTTAGCGTGTTTAGCTAATTTCGGCCTCAAAGATCATGCTAGGCCACATATGCAAAATGTGCTAATCACGCAGTAAATTTCTTCACATTTAATTCAACCTGATAGAAAACGGCTTCCCAATAATTTAGCTCGTTTACTGTAACAACCTTAGTTTTATACATTTTGGACCCAAAACGGTTTCCCGCTCTCCTGATTTTTGCCCACTTCCTCTCGGAGCGTTTCAAAGAAGCTCACTGTTCTCGTTTATTCGTTGTCAAGCAGCCAATCACAGCAGACGCTCTTAAAGTGCCTAACCTAATTAATGAAATCATTTATCCCTCTTCTGGGGATTTTACTAAGCGTTGGGTGTTAAATCAAGTGTCGAGGCTGCTTGATTTTGAAAGTGCTTGTATTTTAATTATGTGTTTTCAAGGATTAAAAAGTGCTAGCATTTGGGGTGAAGTGCTTGTAAATGCTTGAAACTGTTGCCATGTTTCTCAACAACTTCGGGGATTAGATTAGAAATAGCTTCATCTACACTCGGGGTGGGCAGCACAGCGGCGCAGTGGTTAGCGCGTGTGCGGCACAGTTCTGAGGTCATTGGTTCAAATCCAGCTACCAACCTTCCTGTGCGGAGTTTGCATGTTCTCCCCGTGCTTGCGTGGGTTTCCTCCGGGCACTCCGGTTTCCTCCCACATTCCAAAAACATGCATGTCTTGCAGTGTAATTACTTTGTCATTTCCGCCTTTTTTTTTTTTACTTCCACTCACTCAAAAATTTCAAAGGAACCTTAGTTTTGCCTACAAATACGCTTTTTATGCCCTCCGTGGGTTTTTTTTAAAAATGATTTTCCTTTATAATAACTCACCAAAAGGATCAAAAGTACAAAATATGTAAAAACAACTCTTTAAGGTTAAAAATGACGCAGACATTGCTGTCTGGTGGCTTTGCTTTGCAACTGCATTTCTCCATCCCTTGTGATTAACAGCAGCTGGCATTAGTTTGTACGGCATTGTCCTATCGCCTCCTATGGGTTGTGCCAAAGAGTAGAGGTGTCATGATTACTCATTGCACTAACCTCTGCCCCAGCGGCTGCTGGTTACCTGATTGGTTCCTCCTCCGATTTAAGCTCAGTGCTCTCACTCACCCTTTGTCAGTCCGTCAGCGAACCTCTGCTTACGGAAGGCAAGCACTCCCATTGGTCCCGTTTTTATATACAAAAACCGCCACTGTATGTAGCGCTGCAAAATATTTTAGATTTATTCTTTTAATTGTAACGGAGAAATTGAAAAATTGGTTTTGAAAGTTCTTAAAAAGTGCTTGAATTTTGGTCAAGAAAAAGCTGTTGAGTGTCATTTTTAATGACCGACGTGTTCTCTACGTCTTATATTCAACCGGCTTTTTTATTTTCTCAGGTGCTTTACTTGACTGGAGCGAGGAAGGTCGACTCGTGTTTTTGCCCAAAATGGCGGCTTTTGGGGAAGTGTGTGTCAATGGGTTTTTCGACGGTGTCACGATCGACGGACGGGAATCTTGGTGCGTGGGATCCGTCCGTCCGTGTTTCCTGCCGTTCTTTTGTGTTTTGTTTTCTCGGTAAAATGTCGGGATTGAGTCATACCCACAAGTCAAAATTTGGAAAAAAGGAAAACATTGCGGTTACGCGACTCTTAATTGTCGCCGCAGAAGAATTTCCTAAGGGATTGGCTATGTCGACTTTTGGGTCGAGAGTTTCCTACTCGGTGCTTAAACTGTCAAGTTTTTGGGAGATTTTTTTTTTTTTTTTTTTAGATCAGAGGTCCCCAAACTTGTTGAAGCTATTAGCTTTTTTTGTGACTGATTAGCTTGGAGGGCTATCAGTTCAACATGCATTTCTAAAATAACAAGTTATCATATGTTTTTACTAGGTGTGGGACGATATACTTTGGTCACGATTCAATTGAATCTGATACTAACAAGCCGATTCGATTTATATCACGATTCTCTGTCACAGATTCCATGGCGCCCAATTGGCCCCTCCCGTGTGGCGCCAGCTGCAGCTTGTTGACGGATTGGCTTTCCCACTATTTAAATCCTGTCTTGTCAATCCCCGGTTGTGGGTCCGTCGGCGAATCTCTGTTTTTACACGGCAAGCCCTTTTGCAACCCTGATTCACACCTGTCCCGTTTTTTGCTCCTGTTTGTCTCCTGCTACGACCTGTTTTGATGCTCTCCCGTCCCGGCTTATGACTCGTTTCCGACCCCGACCACATTTTGCTCTCCCAGTGCCGGCAACCGACCAGTTTTCCGCCCCTGACACCGCCATCATCACTGCGAGTGCTACTAACATTTAGTCATCTGAGTTCGAATACACAGAAATGTAGTTTTTTTTTCTCAGATTAATCTGATTTTGTTTTGCAGTCACATGCAATATGAGTGTAGCATTGGCATATTAGATGGAAAATATCTGGAAAAATACCATGAATCCTTACCTGGTCCCAGGTTGAAGTTGATCATCATCTGAATAAATTAAACATTAGGATTTTATACATCTCCTAAGGGTATGTCTAGGCGTGACTGGCTGGATCATACAGACATGCTTTTGCTTCTTAACAGTCTGATGACCCTGTCACTACCATTAACATTTGATCCCATAGGTTGTATTCTTCAAAATCTTTTAAAATAAAAAAAGGAATATTGTCACATTCCACATTGCTGAGTTCATGTACTACTAAAAAAATACACCCAGTATCGGGTGACGGTGTTTGAAATTCTTAAACTTTGTAGAAAGTTAAAGAAGTGAAAAATATGCATAGTGTTCTGTACTTGAGAATGCCCCTCCAATCGACGTTATTACGTCCGGTGAGAACATTATTTTTTCAATACATTGCGGTGGATGTTTCAATTACATTCAAAACTTAATTTTATCAGATTTCATTATGATACATGGTGAATTGGTACATTCGGGAACTGGCCAAAAGAGGACACAGTCATTCCATCTACTCCAAAGTGAGTTATTTGAAACAAAAAAGGTGGAAGTCATTTTGTGCTGGGCTTATTTGCTCTACAATTACTACTATTTTTATTTCACTTTGGTAAACACGCAAGGATAACTCGTTTTTTGCATTGGATTGCGCCAACTACCGCACAATCATCAATATTAGTTCCCTTCTTCTTCTATTCCTGTCTATTAGAAGTCCCCAAATGATGTACTTTCAATTATTTCAGCCTAGTGTTAAACATTTCTGCTTTTGGTCCACTATTTCTTGTGAATACATCCCTAATTTTTCTGATTAATGCCACATATTGCTTCGAAATATTGCTCTCTACCACCACCGACAAACTGGCTGTGCTGGTGAAAAACATCAAAGCGTACAGGGAATGCAGTTTGCTGTGTTTTACAGAAACTACCCGGCTTCAACGCTGTTAGAGCAGACAGAGACACAAAAGCCTGCGGGAAGCGGAGAGGAGGCGGACTCACTATCTAGGTGAACACGAGGTGGTGTAACCCTTCTGCTGCAGGGACGTCGAACTTTTGGCCTAGCGTGTGATGTCATCCACTCCGCTGTTGCTAAACTACAACACAGCACCCCGAGGCCATCCTGATAATCTGTTAATAAACAACAAAAGGATACTGCTGGAAGTGTGAATTTCCCTACGGGGATGAATAAAGTATCTATCTATCTATCTATCAAATATGAGTATAAAGTCCTTCATAAAATCACCGAAATACTCTTGCCACAATTCTCAATTCGAACTTTTAACCTGTCATACGTTACTCGCATCATGACATACGCCAGAATGATTGCATGAATGACATCACGCAAGAAATATCTGAAATGAGCATGCTCCAACCTGCCCATTCTCCTCATTCGGAGCCTATTGAAAGTGATTATCATCAGTGTAAAAATAAAAAAAGAAATGGAACAGTTGAAGTGAAGGCCACATGCGCGGGGACTGGAGTATTTGTAGCTTCTGGTGGTGCTCCCCATGACGTGGTGGAGCTTGTTTATGTGCGCAGCGCAGTCCGGCGTGATGAGCGGCGAAAAAAAAGAGGCCTGGCCTTCTTCAGCTGTACAAACAAGCCGCCAGGCGCCATCGCTGTTTTATCACTTTACTCTCAGGGCTCTTTTGTCTCTATTGTCTTCTTAGGAGCTGGGAAATACAGTTGGACTCGATTTGAAAGATGTCTTTGTCTCTTGGTGAAGGGTTAAAATGGTGCATTGGGAATTCTGACCTGCAACTGTTCTTACAAGACAATTTATCTCATCTCATCGCATTAGCTGCACCGCTTATCCTCAGTAGGGACGCGGGGGTGCTAGAGCCCATCCCAGCAATCATCGGGCAGTGGGCAGGGGACACCCTGAACTGGTTGCCAGCCAATCGCAGGGCACACAGGGACAGACAACTCGCTCGCTCATTCACACCTAGGGACAATTTGGACCGGCCAATCCACCTGAAATGCATGTCTTTGGAATGTAGGAGGAAACCCACGCAAGCACGGGGAGAACATACAAACTCCGCACAGGAAGTCTGGTAGCTGGATTTGAACCCACACAGGAGGTTCCCAAGACCTTAGAACTGTGCCACACACACGCTAACCACTGCGCTGCCGTGCTGCCCACAAGACATTTTAGTTGTTTTTTTTTAATTACAAACTATTAAGTCATTTATTGGAATTGCAAAGTGTTTTATTTTTATTTTTTTAAGTAATTGTGTCGTAATTTTGACTTATTTCTTTCTCACAACAATAAGAAAAATGAAGAGAACATCCCTGGTCCCTGATTGGTTCCCTGACCCTTTTTAAACCCCCGGCTTCCGAGAGGAAGCTGTCAGACCGTCCTGCAAACCTACGCTTTCAGCAAGGCAATCTCTGTACCTTCAGACAATCTCCTGCCCTGTTTTCTCCTGCCTGATACCTGTTGCCGACCTGTTTCTGGACCCGTTTCTGCCCTGCTCTTCTGTCCCGGGCATCGACCTGTTTTGCCCTGTTGCCTGCCTGATACCTGTTGCCGACTTCTTTTCTGGACTCGTTACCGCCCTTGCTCTCCCGTCCCAGCTATCGACCGGTATTCCTGCTGCCTACGACTATCCTTGCTCGACACGGAAGTGCCACTTCCGCGTTCCTGGAATCAGCTACCCGTGCCTGACGATCATTGGATCGTGGAAGCAAGCACTGCTCTCTTTCTCACTAAAACTGAGTAAAAACAAACGCTATTGGGTCCTGTCTCTGTTTCTGGCTTGTGACAGCAAGGATTGATCAGATAAAAATGATTGCTGACCACAATCACAAAACATTGGAATTGACCCCAGGTGGCAGCGGTGATAGGTAGACCACTAAACCACCAACACGCATAGGATTTTAACTCATATTCACACCGCTTTTACTAATGGTACCAGAAAACAAAGTGAGTGAATGGGGAAAACAGAAAGTAAACAAATCACGATGAGGGCAAAGAACTCTTGGGTGTCTCTGATGATGAACCGAACTTTGAATAAAATAAAAACATAACCACTAGGGTTGTAGGGGCACTATTTCCTGTGGTACGTCCCGGGCAAGTACAGCCTGGTAGCGCCCATCCTACTCCAGGCCAACGAATGTTTCCAACTGGTCTCAAACTAGAGACCTAGGCAAATGTGCTAACTACTGCACTCCAGAAACACGAGTTTACGTTGTCAATAAATCATGGTCGCACGTCTTGTGGAATGCTCTGCCCACTGAGATATGATCTGAAACCTCAGTGGAACTGCTTAGATCTAGGCTTATAACACACTTCTATTCAATAGCTTATGAAGGACCTATATTTCCTGTTAATAATATCTGTGTATTGTTATTGCAACATCCATTGCAGCCTGGTCATCTTGGAAGGGGGATGACCTCATGTGCGGCCCCTTCTCAAGGTTTCTTCATTTTCCTCATGTTGAGGTTTTTGAGTTTTCCCTTGCCCTCATGTAGGTTTTAGATCAGGGGATGGTGTAATAACAGTCTGTGGTATGCAAAAATCCGTGGTCTAAGACTCCTTGTAATTAAGGATGTCACAAATAAACATGACTTGACTTGACAAACATGACATTGCCTTCTTTAAACCGAGAAAAAGGGAAACACAATTTTATCCTTATTTTGAATAATAATAAAAAAATAGGGGTGCACGAACAAACATGGTAAGTTGAGTTTTAGTACGAATTTCAATTGTTAGTTAAAAAAATAATAATTTTTGAGCATTTCACATGTATTGACTACAGACATTTACATTTTTGACTCTTTCTAGGAGATTGGTAATAAGGAGGGGATTCCCAGCCCCTTCGCCTAACCCAAATTGATAGATAGATAGATAGATAGATAGATAGATAGATAGATAGATAGATAGATAGATAGATAGATAGATAGATACTTTATTCATCCCCGCAGGGAAATTCACATTTCCAGCAGCATCCCTGCGCTGAGAACAATACAATAATAAAGCAAAAAGAATACAATATACAAATACCCAATGTGAGGTGCTAATACCCACTGTAGCGTGTTATATAGAGTATCTATATAGTGCTACACAGAATACACATTGCAATAAAATACAGTAATATGCAATGTAGGGGGTGTGGTTTAATGTGGGCCTTTACTCCGCCGGGTGGAGTTAAAGAGCCTCATGGCATGAGGAAGAAAAGATCTCTTCAGTCTGTCTGTGGTACAAGACAGTGACAGCAGTCTGAAATGACGTGTTGCAACATCTTGTTGGGAGTCATTAGGTGAACAAATCCCCCAATTTCAACCCCTCCAAGCAGGGAGGCAATGGGTACCGAGGCTCGAACCAGTAACCTCCCAATCTCATGGCGGGCGCCCTACCCCCAAGGCCACCGAGCTATAAAATATGATAATTAAAAACAGCTCGAAAATCACTTATCTACTTCATTAAGAAATACTACGAAAGTTTAGACACACATTATCCATTTCTAACACAATAATTGATTATATGCTGTTAAAAATACATTTTT
The DNA here is from genome assembly GCF_059441175.1 of Urocampus carinirostris. Classification (NCBI taxonomy): domain Eukaryota; kingdom Metazoa; phylum Chordata; class Actinopteri; order Syngnathiformes; family Syngnathidae; genus Urocampus; species Urocampus carinirostris. The sequence goes on from NC_142357.1 coordinate 32,552,218, forward strand.
AAATTCGATTGTTTGAAAGCATTCCATTGGGCAGCTGCAAAGTCCTTAAAAATACGGGACCCACATGAACTCATCAGCAAACTGCCCAATTTTTCACCCTTTAAAGTCCACGCATCGGGCTCCATTCCGAGCATGACAAATGTCTCCCTTTTAGGAGTTCTTCGCATGTAGAGCGTGTCTCCTCTTCAAAACACAATTGTGCTCGCTTCAATTCGAATTCCCTTTAATGAGGGTAGCGCCATTCTTAGGGTCTGACCGGGGCTTACACCCACTTTGACGAGCGTTTTCAGCACTTTTCGCTGCAGGGACCACACACAAATGATGACTTTCCTTCACCGATGATTAAGCTAGCCTGAGGAGCCACTAAATATGAAAGGAGACAGTGTGTAAATAAATGAAGCAAGAGTGTGGTTGAACACTCGGCGATAAAATGTCCGAAATGAGCCACGTCAAAGGGGTCGACTTCGGTGATTATTGGTAGGTGGTCATATTTTTTCTCCTGGGCTATTTTTGGTTTACACCATTCTTTCATGATTAATATTTGGAAAACAACGTCAGCTCGGGAGGGAGTAAACATCCATCCATCCATCCATCATCTGCACCGCTTACCCTCAGTAGGGTCACGGGGTTGCTGGAGCCCATCCCAGCTCCTCAGGCAGTGGGCAGGGGACACCCTGAACTGGTTGCCAGTCAGTCACACGGCACACAGGGACAGACAATTCGCTCGCTCATTCACACCTCGGGACAATTTGCCCGGAGGAAACCCACGCAAGCATGGGGAGAACACACAGGAAGTCCAATCTCATGACTACAGAACTTTGCCACACATGCGCTAACCACTGCGCCGCCGTGCTGCCAGGGAGTAAACATTAGAATTAAAAATGGAAAAATGTATCGGTTTTAATCCAAATAAAGTACAGGTTTATAGGATGAATTAACTAACTTCCAGCATACTTGAATGGAAAACTGATGTTTTACTGAATGTCTTTTAAAATGATAAGAATTGTCTTTATATGTCCCACACTTTAGGGAATAAGCATTTACCAACTTGCACAAATGTAAAGAATGTCCAAAAATATCAAAATTATGATGAAGAAATCAAGGTGTTGTCTATGCTCTTAAATGCTGTTGTGTGTTGCTTTTTCGGGCCAACTAGAGATAATTGATTACGGCCATGACAGTGCAGTTAGGCAGTTAGTCTTAGGCAGGCAACGATGGCACGTTTCAGCAGCCTGAACTGAAAAAAAAAAAAAAAGACGCTCTGCTGGATTGTTCTCAGCAATAGTTAACTGGGATAATGGATCGTGGCCACAACTGTGCATTTCACTTTAAGCAAGCAATAACGGCCGACCTACCAACGAAAGTGTCTTTTGCCGATCCCTACTAACAGAATATGAGATTTGGGATGAGGAATTGCAGTTACTCTGAGGCGGAAATGACTGGGAAAAAGAGGCTTGGCAAAAGTACTCTCTGCCGGTCACCGTTTGTAGCAATATTCAATTGGGGATAATGGATCACAGTTGTACGAGTGCAGTTAATTTAGGGTGAAAATAACTGCAAAAAATAACCGCCAGGCCCGAGAGAAGTGCGCTCTGTCGCTCCCACTTACAGCAATATTCAATGAGGAACAAGTTCAGTTAATTTTAGTTGAAAAAAAGAGCCCTCAAACCTTATCAAATTGCACTCTGCCGATTCCTGCTTGCAGCAGATTTCAATCAGGGATAATCGGTCGCGGACGCTTGAGTGCAGTAAATCTTGGGTGAAATAAACTGCCATCAGGTTTGACAAAAGTGCCCTTTGCTGGTCCCCGCTTCCAGCAATTTTGAAATGGGGATAATGGATCACGGCTGCACGAGTGCAGTTAAAATGACTGCAAAAAAGCCAGCAGGCTTGACAAAAGTGTGCTCTACCGGTCCCCGTTTGCAGTAATATTCAATCAGGGATAATGGATCGTGGCTAACATTTGTGATTGGGGAATATTTTTCAACCCATACTGAGGCATCGAAGTAGGAAGCGCAAAGTAGGAAGGGATTTTATTCATGCATACTGCTTCATTGACATTTTTCTCATTTCATTCGGATTTTGTCAGGGGTTCGTAAACCAAAATGTTGAAAGAGCCATATAGGACCAAAAAAGTGTGTTTGGAGCTAAAAAATATTAAAAGCTTCATATACAGTACGCCTTATTAGGTAGGCAACACACAGTGCTTTCAAACATTTTTTAAGGTTTTTTATTAATAATAATAAAACTGGGGCAGCACGGCGGCGCAGTGGTTAGCGCGTGTGCGGCACAGTTCTGAGGTCGTGGGAACCTCCTAAGTGGGTTCAAATCCAGCTCCCGGCCTTACTGTGCGGAGTTTGTATGTTCTCCCCGTGCTTGCGTGGGTTTCCTCCGGGCACTCCGGTTTCCTCCCACATTCCAAAAACATGCATTTCAGGTGAATTGGCCGGTCCAAATTGTCCCTTGGTGTGAATGAGCGAGTGAGTTGTCCGTCCCCGTGTGCCCTGCGATTGGCTGGCAACCAGTTCAGGGTGTCCCCTGCCCACTGCCCGATGATTGCTGGGATGGGCTCCAGCACCCCCGCGACCCTACTGAGGATAAGCGGTGCAGCTGATGAGATGAGATGAGATGAGATGAGATAATAAAACTTTGTGCACCAAATTAATTAGTAACTTCATGTGTTTTGCGGGGATCCGTGAAAGCCACATGAAATATAAACTAAAATATTCACAGATCTACGGAAAAAATTGTAAACTAAAAAACAAAACTTTTAATCGCTGAACAGATTCAAAGTCGTACAAAAACACAAAAAGCCCGTAAAATGCAAAATAATAAAATAAAAATTAAAAGTATTAACTCTTTATTGCTATCAGTGAAGGATAAAATGCAAAGAAAACACTATTGACAGTTCTATTTTCACCCATTTAGACACAGATCCTCTGAAAAATAAGTCATAAATATTAATTAAAATAATTAAAACAAAAAGCAAAAGATTAACAGTCTCTAAGATTAAAAGAATGAACGCAGCCTGCTTCGAAGCAATCAATATGTCATGATTACTGATGTGACTTAGCTGTGCCCGCTCATTTGGCGCCAACTGCCGCGGGTTCTGATTGGCTCCCTGTCAGTATTTGAACCCAGTCCTGTCTGTCCCCTGTTGTCAGTCTGTCTGCGAACCTCAGTGAATACTAAGGGGCCGGTCACACAGACATTTACGGCTGAATCACGGCCAGAAATTTCTGCCTTTGAGGCGGACGTTATTGGACGCATTGAGTTCGCCATTAAGACGAGATACAGCGGTGCTCAACACGAGTTAGGAAATTCGCGCGCGGGTGGCTGCGCATAAAAGTTTTACCCTGCTCTATTCTTCAGAGCGCGGGTACACAGCCTTTCACGAGCGAATTGAGGCTGAACAACGACCAGAAATTTCTGACCGCGAAGCAGATGCCGTTGGGCGCTGTTGGTCGATTTGAGACCGCCATATAGACGAGATAGAGCTGTGCTTTACTCGCGGTCGGAAATTTTCACGTGGTCGGCCGCGTTCAAAACTTTTGAGCTGCTCAAAAGTTTGAGAACGTGTTAAACCGCGTGCCGCACACGTGGTCAACACGAGGCAATGACGCGAAAATGACGTGCTATGGCCGCGGCCAGGGCGTGGTTACGACGCTATAAATAGCAGCGGGTAATCACGAGCACGGTCATAGCGCAATTTGCGGAGCACACGTTCACAGTCAAGATTTGAAAATGGATCCCCGTCACCGTAGTGACCTCGTCTTAATCCATTCTTATTTCTTGACAATACATTTCATAACAAGATAATAAATTAAAAATGATAAACCATTACAATAATAACATATTGGCTAATTTCAAATGACAATAACTAAACATTCAATTTAGACATAAATCTTAATCTAAGTATTATTTCTTGTTTTTTGAGGTTTACTATTTTATTACTGTAATATTTTTTCACATTTTTATTGCACACAATTCACACACTTCCTTTTATTTACCAAGGAAACACAAACAATTGTTAACAATTTAACAACAACTTTATTATTATATCAAAATTATCAAAAGTAATGAAGTAAACAGCAAAGTAAACAGCAAGGCATAACATAGCCCATCTTCCACAGCTGAAAAACACAGTAACAGAAAAATATCAAACATCATACGCTACTCCGTAGCATCCTCCTGGTGCTGCTGCTGCTGCTGCTGCTGCTGGGGAGCCTGCTGCTGCAGAAAAACACCACCATACTGCCACTGGCTGTACTGGTCATAGTTGGGCTGGGGCAGGTAATACTGGCTGTTACTGAAGTGGGGCTGTGAGGAGGCTGTGCAGCCTGGTGGTGCAGACGCTGAGGGGCCCGGTCTGGCCCACGATGAAGAAGGCCCTTGAGTGTCACGCCTGCTGTAATGTTGACTCTGTCCTCCATCACGCATAATATCCGTGAAGAGATCTTTCATGGCAGAGAACTGCTCCTGGGGAGCAGTGCGGAGCGTGTCAGCAACAAAGCGGATGAAGGCCTCTCGGTCTGACTGAGCCTGACACTTCTCCTCCACCAGCTTCTCCAGCAGTGCTTGGTTGGCCCTCATGGTGGAATTTAGTTCCTGGATCCAGGCCTCCTCATCCAGGCTCTCCTCATCCCTCCTTCTGGTCTTGCGCCGGCGACTACACGTGGTCGAGCCCTCTTGCGCTGCTGCAAATTCCATCTCTTCCAGGATGTTGGACTGGCTTGCCATGGAGTCAGGAGTTTCCAGTGATGGCAGCGCATGGCAGCAGGCACGTGGCAGATTGATGAGGGTGTCTGGAGCCTCAGTGTGGATCGAACCTGAAACAAGTTAAAAATTTGTTTAATATAATGGCATATTGACATATTGCATTAAAACATGTTAAGACATTGCATACATTTAATCACCTCAACAATTTCTTAGAATATACCTTTTGAATATAGTTTTGCAATTTAGTTTTGGAATAAAGTTAAATGAACTTTAATAAACTGTATTATCATGAAGTTTACTGAAGCGTACAAATATATTGAATGTCTTTACAAAAAAAACAAAAACAAATTGAGCGGAATTTGTCAGAAATTCATACAATAAAATTACTATATTTAACTATTTTAATGACATTTCAAAACTTTTCAAATAAATGTGATAACATGTACTTACTTTTGTAGAAGGCAATGTTCTTCAGCACCCACTTATCCCTATCCGTCAATTGCTTTTTTGCCTGGCCACTCGTCTTCTTGGATAGCTTTACGAACCAATCTTTGACGTTCTTCCACCAGTTATGCAGATGCGTGTACGAGACCCCGATCTCCTGTGCTTTCATCTCCCACGCTGACTTTTTCTTGTGGTAGTCCTTGGTGCTTTGGTGCCATAGTTTGCTATTTTTAGCTTCGCGGGACTTCGCTGTTATGATTGCTCGGCAGTATTTATACACGTGGTCTAAACACGGAAATGACGCGCAAATGACGCGATGAGAGGAAGCGGAACAGTCGCCGGCGTCTTTTTTCCGGCCATACCACAGACGAACGGCGGGTTGTCAAATTTTGCGCATTTTCGATCCCGGGCAACCACGGGCAAAAAAAAACCGCAAAATTTTAGCCGTGATTCAGCCGTAAATGTCTGTGTGACCGGCCCCTAAGCAAGCCTTTTTCGACCGTGACTCCCACCTGTCCCGTTATTGCTCCCGTCTGTCTCCAGCTACGACCCGTTTTGATCCTGACCACGTCTGCTCTCCCGTCCCGGCTTACGACCTCTTTTTGTCCCAGACTACGTCTACTCTCCCGTTCTGGATTACGACTCGTTTCCGACCCCGACCACGCCTTGCTCTACCAGTCCCAGCTACCGATCTGTTTTTCCTTTCCTGACACCGCCATTGCTTGCTACGGAAGATCCACGTCCGTGTTTGGATCACAATCCGAGTACGAGAGCGACTTGCTTCCTGCGTCCAGCGAACCCTGGAACGTGGGCGCAGCCCTTCCTCTTTCCTTCACTACAACTTGTTTCCGTTCTGGTCCTGACACAATATCAGTAAAATGAGTCCACATTTGGCTCATTTTTCTGCTTTCTATACATGAAGTAATTACTTTCTTCTTTATGTCTCATTAATAATTACCCAACACAGGTAGAGCCCTTTCTGTGTGTTTAAACTGGTGTGACGTAGCCAAGCTACATGATCATTGAATGGCAGAATTCATGTCAGTTTACAGCAGCGCATTGTCACAAAATATCGTCAATCATAGATGGGAACAACTTAAAATAGCACAAAGTATTTGCTGGCAGCAAGATTGTCATGATTGCTGATTCAGGGCACCTGCGACTGCCCAATTGGCGGCAACAGCCCTGAGCGCGGATTGGTTCATGTCTCTTTTTAAACCCCCGGCTTCCAAGAGGAAGCTGTCAGACTGTTTGCAAACCTATGCTCCCAGCTAGGCAAGCTCCGTATCTTGCGACATTTTCCTGCCCTGTTTTCTCCAGCCTGATACCTGTTGCCGACCTGTTTCTGGAACCGTTTCTGCCCTGCTCCTCCGACCCGACCATCGACCTGTTTTGCCCTGTTTCCTGCCTGATACTTGTTGCCGACCTTTTTTCTGGACTCGATACCGCCCTTGCTCTCCTGTCCCGGCTATCGACCAGTATTCCTGCTGCCTACGACTATCCTCGCTCGACACGGAAATGCCACTTCCGCGTTCCTGACACCTGCTACCCCTGTCCGTCGATCATCGGATCGTGGAAGCAAGCACTGCTCTCCCTCTTTATCAATAAAACTGAATAAACGAACGCTACTGGGTCCTGTCTCCGTTTCTGGCTTGTGACAAAGATAGCGACTTTAGTTTAGTCCTCGAAGTAAAAAAAGAAAGAAAAACATGACTTTGATCGGCGCTTGATTTCTTCCTTTAAAGGTCCTGGAAACATTGAAAAATTAGCCTTAAAAATGCTTGAATTTGGCCATGAAATAAGTGAACAAACCCTAAAAAACTAGTATTTTGTCCATGAAGGTGATGGTATTTGAAAGCTCTTCATGGTCTCTCTCCAAACTCGCAGCAGTGATAAAGTGCTGTGAGGTCTAAAGCGCCCCCATGAGTCACTCCTCCCAGATTAATGGTCCGTGCTGGGAGAAGAGTGCAGCCGGGCGGGGAGCATAAATAAAGGTTTAAGTAGGCTGCCCCGGCAGCTGTGAGCCAGCCAGGAACTTTCGCTTGCGGACGTAGAAGAACCGCCTCCATAAAGTGATGGCTGATAGAAAGACTCCAAAGTAAGACTTCGTTTATAGGCTTTCTGTTTGTGTCGGAATATTTTAATTCCGAGTAACGAAAAGGTATGATGTTCAAGCCACAGATGAGCCAAATCTTGATGGCTGGAGGAATTCACTTGGGCCAGGATTAAGGTGGTTTACCATCGTTCTTCCACTTAAAAATGCTTAAATAATAAATACAAATACTAGTGTCTGAAACTCATGACAAAAAGTTACCGGATACCAGAGCAAACAACTCTGAAAATTTGCCCGTCCAGCCATAGTCACGACCCAGAATGGAATCTCGGACCCAATTGCGTTCGTTTTAAAGGACTCTTTATTGGATTGAGCTGACAGAGCTTGCTTTGGAAGCCGATGGTTGTCGGTCGTTAGCAACGTTGGACGGAATGGCAGTTCCGTGACAGGTAGGCAGAATCAATACGGCTTAGCGGGCGGGTCGATGGCCAGGGCAGGCTAGCAGGTCGTAAACGTGGGACAGAAACAGGTCGAATGCGAAGGCAGGCAGGAATCAAACAAGAGAGGTCTTTGGTACTGGAATCTGGAAAAAAACACAGAGAGACACAAGTACGGTCTGACATTCTCCTCTGGGCGCTGACAGCTTAAGAAGAGAGTGCCAGCCAATCAAAAAGCGCGCTCCTGCGCGCCAAACGATTGCCCCAGGTGTCTTCCTTTTGGCAATCATGACGGCCTGCAAGTTGCCTGCCCCATTTTTCACAACTTGAAACACAATAAGACGACTAATCGTAAAAAAAACCCGTTGTTGTAAAGTATTAAGGATTGAAAATCACAATATATATCTGAACAATACTTTAAAATTAAGTTTATTGTAAATCTACTTATAACATTCATTGCATGTATATGACATCACTGTTTTCCATCTGCCATCGGTATGTACCCGTGTCACGAACCAGGACAGGAAACAGGAATGAGAACCCAATCGCGTAACGTTACTCACAATTTATAGGGGGGAGGAGGAATGCGCGCACACTCGATCCAGGGATCGATGGTCCCCAACCTCTGCTTTAGTGTAAAGTAATCTTTTTTCCAAAATCTTACATTCTGCCTACATTTAAGGGATCTGCTTCTCTGGACACTCCGGAACCCATCAAGATGTTTTTTTTGGGGCGGCAGTAGCTCAGGAGGTAGAGCGCTCGTCTTGGGATCAAGAGATTCCAGTTCGAATCCCGGCTTGTCCGTGTTACATGTCGAAGTGTCCTTGGGTAAGACACTGAACCCCTAATACCTCCAATAAGCAGGTTAGCATCTTACATGGCTGCAATACATAATATTTTATTTGGATTTTCTAGTTTTCAATAATGAACGCTTTTCAATTATTGATTCTAATGACAAACTTTGACTCACATTACATTTGAATTCAGTAGACAGTTAAGATGTTTGAGCGCCTCAGCTTCAAGCCAATTGCCGTGACCCAAAGTAACAAAAAAAGAGTGGAAAAGCCATTTAGGGACGGGGAGCTCAGTTAGGTCACTGACCCGTTTCGTTCGAATGTCTTTTCACATTCCGGCAGGCTGCAGCGGAGTCGATTTAGAAAATGGTGGAGGACAGGAGCAGATGTGAAGTGTTGGAACGTCGTCGCACTCCATCCGTGATCCGTGGGAATGCCACCCACTTGATACCACACACGCACTTTACAGTCACTCGCATGCAGCTGCAGAAGAGTCACCCGCAGAGTGAATTTGCCTACTCCCGACTCCTGCCAGAAAGTAAGTTCCATTGTTGATATTATTGGGCCGGCCCTTGAGAATAATGTCAGACACTGAAATACAGTATTATATAAAGGCAATGTGGAGAGTCATTCGGTTGTTCCGAACTGAAAAAGAAAAAAAAGGAATTGTGGGAAGTAATTTGGTCATCCTGAAAGATGTAAACACATAGCCCTGCATATTCAAGTCACTCACAATCCTTAATTTGAGCCGAGAAGAAGTGCAACAGAATTCTATACCATTTTTTAATCACTTTTTTCCCTCATTTTTCTTAACATATCTGGAACGTTGACTTAAAATAGTGTGATAATGACATAACAACCATTGCCTTTTCCTATGTCATTTGTATACTTATTAGCTAAAGGATAGGATCTGTCACTCCAAGTTGGAGTTCTGTTGCATCGGATGTTATGACATTGTGAATAACCATCCACATACCTGCAGTTTGACTTCCTCTAAACACTCTTCAACTCTTAATTATATATATATATATATATATATATATATATATATATATATATATATATATATATATATATATATATATAAAGTCAGTTTTTTTGTGAAGCCCTTTATCACAAGGAGTCTCAAAGGCCTGCACAGACCACAGACTTTTACAAACTACAGACTATTATTACACCATTCCCTGATCTAAAACCTACATGAGGGCAAGGAAAAACTCAAAAACCACAACATGAGTCAAGTCATGTTTATTTGTATAGCCCTTAATCACAAGGAGTCTCAAAGAGCTGCACAGACCACAGATTATTACAGACTAGAGACTATTATTACTCCATCCCCTGATCTAAAACCTACATGAGGGCAAGGAAAAACTCAAAAACCTCAACATGAGGAAAATGAAGAAACCTTGAGAAGGAACTGCACATGAGGTAATCCCCCTTCCAGGGTGACCAAGCTGCAACGGATGTTGCAATAACAAATAATACACAGATATTGTCAACATGAAATCTAGGTTCATTCATAGGCTATAGAATAGAATTGCGTTTTAAGCCTGGATTTAAACAGTCCCACTGAGTTTGTAGATCGAATCTCAGCGTCCCACAACACCGAGGCCTGAATGTCGAACGCGCTTTAACCTGCAGATCTCTTCTTGGCTCTTGGGATCACTAGAGATACAAATTTCTCAATTTAGGATATTTATCATGATTATTTTAGAAATATTTTTAGCATTCAAATCAATGTTCTTTTGTTTTTTACTTTTTGGTACAACTAGGAGGCACTACATATTACATACTGTCCCTTTATACTATATACTGTCATATATATATAATATAAAACAAACGATAGGCTAACGTGCAATATATGAATACATCTATTTTATTATTTCTCTCCTCACGCCATTTGCTTTATAGCACTTTTAACCGCTAGAGGGTGGAATTACACCGTATAAAAATATGACTCGAAAATTTTCTCTCATTCTCAAACATCACATTTTATTGATATTGTCTATATGAAAAAAAGAGTGGGAAGGAGTACAACCCTTAAAAAAAACGGTGAATACAGATAAAGAATGGTAACCAGACATATTTGAAATAATTTGAGATCATTTCCATACTCAATTAATTGTTTTGAACACATGTATGCATTATAAATATATAATTTACTTGTATGGCAATGTGTAAAAAATGGATGAAGAAACAAAATAATTTTCATGCTCATTACAATTTTTCTATAAATGATTTCATTTTTCAAATAGTAAATGTATAAATAATTTTACTTGCATGGTTATTATGATCTCATCTCATTAGCTGCACCGCTTATCCTCAGTAGGGTCGCGGGGGTTATTGTTATTATTATTATTATTATTATTATTATTATTATTTCATAACAAAGAAACAATACATATATTTTAAAACATTTTAAATAATTTACATTTTCATTTATTTACCGTTTATTTACATTTATTTATAGATATACTATTTCGAAAATGAGAGTGGTAAGAAATAACATTTTGACAAAAAAAAAATATTAAAACAAAAAATTTTCAAAATAATTTGACATTAATTCCATATTCAATCAATATATTACTAAATTATGTCATTTTTTTAATGATACATGTCTACATAAATATTTCGTGGTAAAATGAGTGAAAAGAAGTATAAACAATTTAATGAAAATATATGTCTTATAGTAAAATAAGAAAAAATAGCTAATAAAAACACACAAATATTTTTAATAGTTTCCATTTTAATTTAATTTATAAACCAATATTTTACGTTTTTAATGATACTTTTATAAATAACATTTGTCCCTGTATGGCAGTTTTTAGTCACAAAAAAACAAGAAGATTTTCTAGATAAATCCAATAATATTTGACATAATTGCCATACTCATTTAATTTATTTACCAATTATTTAAAAATGTCTAGAAGAACCATATTTTTAAATAATTCAAAACAATTTCCATACTCATTTAGTGTAAATAATTATTTAAAATTGTATTTTTAATGATTAATGAATAAATAAAGCGTTCTTTTCATTCACTGCAAAAAAAAGATAAAACAAGAAAACCAAATATTTGAAATATTTTCAATACTCATTCACTTTATTTACCAATTATATTTTTAATGATAGAATGTAAAATATATATTTCACTTGAAAGGGTGATTCTGTTTATAATTCACAGTAAATCAATTAAATTGATAGATCAATTAACCACATTAATGAAAATAAAACAGAATACAAACTTATAACTGTTTAAACTTTATATATTTGTCCCTCCCACCCCAAAAAAGAAATCCGGCTTCTTCTTCCTGGTTTATGTGTAAAGATACTATACTGTATCTCCAGCGTGCTAAGAACTTTGACATTTGTATTGTTTAATACATCATGCATCCATTCAATACGATTGGTGTAAAGTGTAAAGAAGAGGGGAGCCGTTTCTTTTGAAATGAATGTGTAATAAGAAAGCTTGATGCGGTTGAGAAAATGGTTGCATTGCCTTTTTTCGGCAACTTTCCAACACAGAGGAGGACCTCTTGAAGCCCATCTTCCAAAAGTAAGTCAAACCTCACTTTATATATCTTTATTAGAGCATATTATTTTATGAAATGTTTATTTTTTTGTACAAAACAATACAGGTTACTTAAAGCCTTAAACATATTTATATATGTCATGGTTGCCATGAAGCCCAATTGGTCCCGCCCGTGTGGCGCCAGCTGCGGCTCGTTGACAGATTGGCTTCCCGTCTATTTAAGCTCAGTGCTCTCACTCAACATTTGTCAGTCCATCAACGAACCTCTGCCCCGCAAGACGTGGGTCCTGTTTCCTGTTGGTATTTCCTGTCTGGTATTGTTCCCGTTTATTTTGTACTGTTTAATTTCGGTTTCCAGTTTCTTTTCTGTCTAGTTTGTCCTTTTTGAATTTGATATCCTGTTTTGTCCCGTCCTGTCCAGTATCGACCCCGTCCGTCCGATATCTGCTCGGGCACTTGGGATCGATCTCGTCGGCCTCTGGCTTCCTATCATTCCACGCCAGACTGCTGCCTAACGTGCATGACTCCCCATTTCCCGTACAAGAAAAGGCTTGTGTGAGAAACGTCACGCATTTGGGTCCTGACTCTGTTCTGTTCTTGACAAAAAAAACCTTAAACATACAAAATAAAGAATTGAAGCAACTTACGAACAGATTCAACTTACGAACGATCATCCGGAACCTATCTTGTCCTGTATTATAAGCCAGTGTCTAATAATGTCAAAATAAAATAAAATACAAGATTGTCATCAATCAAAACAGAAAAAAACGTCATTTCACTCTCTTAAAAGTTTGAAAACAAATTCATGTTACACAATTTAGTTAAAAAAATCCTATTCTAATCATATTCCAGAAGAAAAAGTAAAACTAAAGTAACAGGTTGGATTACGTTCGTTCTCAAAATGAACTTTGGGGGCCAAACCATTCCTCGGGTGACTGATGTCGAGTAACGAGACATTTGACTGAAGTCAAACTTGGCTGCTGAGTTTGGCAGCAAAACAATAAAAGCAACTGGCCCAAGATCCCTCCTGGACTCGGAGTCTCTACAGGATAAAAGCAGAAGGACCACACACATCTTTTGGCCCTCACTTGGAGTCAATTCATGCGGTGAGGGCCAATGATGACGTCATACAAACAAGCATCACCCCTATGGCGATTTGAAATCTTTGATGACGTTTTTTAGGATTCAGACTTGGATTTTTTTTATCCGGACTTCAAAACTCTGCCAATATTTTTCCGCTTTCCTATTTTCTTTCACTCTTTTCTTTGTGTGTTTTGAACTCGCCCTTTAATTAAAACCAACTGAAATCGCCTTTCAAAGTAAGGCTGAGCGAATATTTTCCTTGGCGCAGTCTCGGCTGGCACTACAAATTGGAGGCATGAGAGAAAATGAAAACGTGTTTTTTTAATAGCTTTAAACACATTTGGATTTTTTTTCTAAAAAGACGATTTGCTGTTTATAATAGTTGCAGGACCGCAAACACGTTATCAGGTGAAATAGGAGTCATTCGAAGATGAAAATAAAACACACAAAAAACGAAATAATATGAGCTTAATTTTCAAAACATTTGATGCACAATCACGATGGACATTATTTTAAAAACGTATGACAAAATATGTATCGATACTTTGTTACAACGCACAATTATTATAACTTGGAACAGTCTCTAAGCACTACGTTGTAAATATTTCAGTCTTTTGTCTTATATTTCTCTTTAACGTCTTTAATATGCGTTTACCTTGGAGTGCCACGTCTAATCTCATTGCATGCCATGTTACAGAAGGTGATATCAATCACAATAAAGACCACTGTATTCTATTAAATATGAATTGTGGAATTTTGGCCGCTAGAGAGCGCCAAAAGTCTGGTTTTGCAAATCCATTAGGACAAGACCAATATTTCAAAGGAGCTGATGAAAACATTTTTAGAATAAAAGGGATCTTCAAACTATCTGATGCATTAAAAAGCACCGAATTGATTAATTCATTAGTAACTAAATAAAATAATCAATAAAGAACAAAATAAAGTTTTCCTGAGCCATCCGCATAAACACTAATGTAATGTCAGATTCATTCTTAATTATTCATTTATGATTCATAATATTCCAAAACAATGATTACATGATCTCCAAACTATCTGAGGAATTCAAAAGCACCGAAGTGAATCCATCCATCCATCCATTATCTGCACCACTTATCCTCAGTAGGGTCGCGGGGGTGCTGGAGCCCATCCCAGCTATCTTTGGGCAGTGGGCAGAGGACACCTTGAACTGGTTGCCAGCCAGTCGCAGGACACACAGAGACAGACAACTCCCTAGCTCAATCACACCTAGGGACAATTTGGACCGGACAATTAACCTGACATGCATGTTTTTGGGACCAGAGTGCCATGAGGAAACCCATGCAAGCACAGGGAGAACATGCAAACTCCGTACAGGAAGCTTAGAAGCTGGATTTGATCCCATGACCGCAGAACATTGCCGCAGACGCACTAACCACTCATCTGCCGAGTCGTCCCCAAGCTTTTCACTCATAGCCAGTTTTTTCGTTTCTGAGGAAAAACTCTGCAGCCCCTTCATTAAAATAATAGTTTTAGTAAATCAATTTAGAAAGAAAACTAAGCAACCAAACAAATGATAACATACACCACAAAATTCATGAAAATTACATGATACAGTAAATGACAGATACACAACAGAATACACTACCGTGTACACTACCTAATACACAACAAATTATACGACGGAATGCATGACAGAATACAGGACAAAATGCAAAACAAAATACATGAAAAAAATGAGGAATAAAAGACAGTATATTAGGCAAACACACAGCAAAAAACCATAATATTTATACCAAAATACACTAAAAAATAAACAACAAAATACATGAGAAAATCCATCCATCCATTATCTGCACTGCTTATCCTCAGTAGGGTCACGGGGGTGCTGGAGTCCATCCCAGCTATCTTCGGGCAGTGGTCAGGGGACACTCTGAACTGAGTGGGTGAGGAAGAAGATGCCGTTAGGGGGGTCAGTAGGGGGGCAGCTGTCCGAAGTGGAAGTCAGAAGTTTAAACATAGTGCGTTTGTGAAACCATAAAGCACGGCATTTTTTTCAAGATTTTGAAGTTAGTGATGGAGTTTTGGCCAACCACTGTTCGAGTTTTAAAAGCACCGACCAATCAGAGGCAAGTTTTCATAATAGCACAAGCCAATAATAAACGCTATTCAAAGTTTGCAAGCACCACACTATGCCACACCCACCGGTTGAGCTCATTGAGTGTCATGGCGGACTCTGTAAACATAGTTTGCACCGAAGAAGGGTGGTACATCACTTGTTTTGACGAATGACGAAGGAATACACACGGGAGCCAAGGGGGCTCCAGCCTGCAAGAGTTTGGGAACCATTGCTTTAGGTGTTTCTTGTGCTTCACCATAAATCTTTTTTTCTCTGAAGGATGCTAGAATTTCCTACACTGGTAAAATCATAAATTACGTTATTACTTTGAGTTGTTTGAGTTCTGATATGAATTACTAATCACAAGAAAATGGATTCAATGAACCAGGTCGATTGAAATAGACCACACAATTTCTTATCACATAGAATCAATGATAGGGAAAAAAAGGGAGGGGAAGGCACCGGGGATTTTGGGAGTTTTCGACCGCTGGAAGTCTAGAAGTGACTAGCACACAAAGAAAGTTTCCCGCTATAATGCAAGTAGATTTGGGGGGATTTCCTTGTACAAAAAAAAAAAACGCTCATTCCCGTAACCAGCAAACATAGTGTTAACTCTGAAACTTTCCTTTTACTTGTTGTTTTGGAGAGATTTGGTCTTGTGCTCCGGATGGTTGCAAAGCTTGGCCCACCCAATGCGAGGCCAACCAGCCAGGCAGAAGTATAGACGAAGGCTATCGGACCGTCTCGGTAGCCTAGATGGTAGGGCGCCTGCTCCGAGACTGGGAGGACGCTGGTTCAAGCCTCGGCCGAACCTTACTTACAACATTGGTACCCATTGCCTCCCTGCTTGGCGCTCGGCATTAAGGGTTGGAATTGGGGGGTTTGGTCACCTAATGACTCCCAACACAGCAGTTGGGTCTAAAAACCCAGCGCCGATCGAAGGCGACGAGTCACGTCGATAGCTTTGCGTGACAAAATGATTTCCGGTAGATATCATGTTGATGGTTGATACTGGCTGAATAATAATAAATAAATATTTTTTTTTATATGGACCAGTGACGTTCGACCAGATCGTGGCTCTATAGGCGTGGTCTTAGATATCTGATACTCACAGTATCGGGTGACGGTGTTTGAAAATTGCTAAACTTGTTAGAAAGCCAAAGAATTCTGTACTTAAAAATGTCCCTGTCATCAACATAATTACTATTATTATCATTTTATCAATACATTGCCTTGGATGTCTTAATTACATTCAAAACTTCATGTTATCAGATTTCATTGTGTTGCATGGTGAATTGGTACGTTCGGGAACTGTCCAAAAGAAGGCGGAAGTCATTTTTGTGCTGGGCTTATTTGCTCTACAGTTATGCAATCTACAATGGCTGATATCATCTCAATGCAGGCTCGCTTTAAGAGCTGAAGAACCGCGATTCATTGCATTGTTTAGGCATCCCTAAACGTCACGTCGGAATCGTGTCATGGCGCTGTGCATAATCGCACAATCGGCTTGAAAAGGACCTTTTTTTTGTTGCTTTTTCTTGCTTTCACTGCACACCTACGCTGCCTTTAATTCCGCGCATGAATGCGAGTTGGTCTCTGGATAAGATCTGATAAGGCAGGTACAAATAACTGGCTGAGAAGATTTTGCAGTAAGACGTTTTCAAAGCCACTACAATCCTGCAATTGTTTGTAGCCTACTTACCTGAAGGCACAAACAAAATTATGGAAATGCTTCACTTTGTATTCATCTACGCTTCGGGTTTGTTTAGGGCACGATTTGGGAGGAATTTGTTCGATCGTCATTGAAATGTTGCCGCCGAACTGTTTATTTTCTACAATTTCTTCAATGCTTGGTTCCAGCTAGATTTTTTTCTAAACTCGTGTGTGTTGGAATTATCAAAATGATTTGTTTGATTCATATGAAGAATTTCAAAATAGTTCACTTCAGAACACGGCAAGCTATATAATTGCAGAAGTGTTGTTTTTTGAATCAGTTCAATGTATTATTCGAGAAAACATTGTCCGGTCCAAATTGTCCCTCGGTGTGAATGAGCGAATGAGTTGTCTGTCCCTGTGTGCCCTGCGATTGGCTGGCAACCAGTTCAGGGTGTCCCCTGCCCACTGCCCGATGATGGCTTGGATGGGCTCCAGCACCCCCGCGACCCTAATGAGGATAAGCGGTACGGCTAATGAGATGAGATGTTTTCCTCTCATTGCGCCCTTGTATTAGGCAGAGGTGGGTAGAGTAGCCAAAAATTTCACTAAAGTAAAAGTACGGTTACTTCAGAATTATATTACTCCAGTAGAAGTAAAAGTAGTCATCCAAATACTTGACTTAAGTAGTGTGTAACTAGATCAACGTCGTATTTAATATCATTTTTTTTTAAAACAACCAATCAGATCATCAAATTAGCAAGTCTACATACATTTTATTTAAAAGTAGGTTAAAATAATCAAATTAAATTCAAGTGCTTTAATAAAAAATAAAATAAAAATAGTACAGATCAAATAAAAACAAAAAAACCCACATGAAGCAAAAAGTAACACATTTAAAGCCCTAATACTTATCTTGACAGGATCTGCATGCAGAACAACAAGCTAGCCCATGAATTCGAACAAAGGAGACATTGCATATTGTAGCTGGTCGACATTTTCGATTTGTTATATCCGTAAACAACTTTTCCCCACTGCTGAAGTTGAATATGGTCGCGTTTGATTGGTTGAAAATGGCAGAGGCTGGTGGAGTTCTGCGTCAAATTAAATGCCCCTTAGCGGAGATAGACAGACGCGTACTTACATGGAGGACATTTATTAAGTAACAAAGTCACGACGTCAATGTTGTCTAATGTAGCAGAGTAAAAGTACTGTTTTTCTTCACAAATTTACTGAAATTTAGTGAAAGTAAAAATATAGGGATTTAAAGATACTCCTAGAAGTGCAAAATTTCCCAAAACGTACTCAAGTAAAAGTAACGGAGTAAATGTATTATGTTAGTACCCACCTCTGGTATCAGGATGTATTGAAAAAATAATAACAAACCTTATATGTAGACTTAAAGGCTTTTGTATGCATTTGACTTGATTAAGATTACTGTTATTTTATTTTACGAGAAGTGACATATGAAATCTTACCTCATGTGCGGTCCCTTCTCAAGGTTTCTTTATTTTCCTCATGTTGAGGTTTTTGAGTTTTTCCTTGCCCTTGTAAGTTTTAGATCAGGGAATGGTGTAGCATCGCTTACAAGGCAACAGACTATCGCAGATAGTTCGACGCACTCTGCTCATGACTTAATGGTCTTCTTTACTAAGAAGATTCAATGCATACAGGAAGAAATCGCTAAAGACATTATTAATACCACACATATTAAAGGGCTGAAATCAACAGATGCACGACAGGGTGGCTGTCCAGGGAAATTGTCCAGTTTTAGTGAACTGTCACTTGATGATCTCAAACAGGTGGTGAATGCGGCCAAACCGACAACTTGCCAGTTCGACCCGCTCCCAGGTTCACTTATTAAAAGTCTTTTTGGCGTCCTTGGACCTTCAGTTCTAAATATTATAAACATATCACTCTCCTCAGGTGTAGTTCCAGCAGCTTTTAAGTCCGCCGTTATTAAACCCACACTGAAACGACCCAACCTTGATCCAGAAATCTTAAGTAATTATAGACCTGTGTCAAACCTACCTTTCCTTTCTAAAGTACTTGAAAAAGTAGTGGCACAGCAGCTGAATGATTTCATATCCGAGAATAACCTTTTTGAATCCATGCAATCAGGATTCAGGGCTAACCACTCTACTGAGACAGCTCTGATCAAGGTAACAAATGATCTCCTACTGGCAATGGATTCTGGCGCTTCATCACTTTTGCTGCTGCTGGATCTTAGTGCTGCATTTGACACAGTGCACCACAATTTCCTACTAGAACGGTTGGAAAAATGGATTGGTCTCTCAGGAGCCTTCCTCTCGTGGTTCAGATCCTACCTCTCAGATAGGACGCACTGTGTTAAATATGGTGAAATGACATCTGAGCCCTTTAATGTTACCTGTGGTGTTCCGCAGGGTTCAGTGCTTGGCCCCCTTCTTTTCAGCATTTACATGCTTCCATTAGGTGATATTATTCGCAAGTACAATATCATCTTCCACTGCTACACAGACGACACTCAACTATATCTTCCGTTGGAGGAATCTCCCACACTAAACTGTGGAAATTTGGAGGCCTGCCTCATTGAGATAAAAGAGTGGATGTCACTCAATTTCTTGCGTCTTAACTCTGAAAAGACCAAAATGTTAGTCATTGGTCCATCTAAATGCCGTGACTTATTCTCAAAAACTGCTGTGAACATTGACAAATGTCACATCACACAGAGTGACTCAGTTAAAAATTTAGATGTCATATTTGACCCCGATCCATCCTTTGAAATGCATGTAAAGAAAAGTACATAACACCGGTTTTGGCTAACCTGCATTGGCTCCCAGTTAGCCTTAGATGTGATTGCAAGGTTCTCTTAGTATTATACAAAATCATACATGGACTTGCTCCTCTTATCTTTCAGATCTGATTTGCCCCTATGTCCCGGTCCGAAGCCTACGATCTGAGAGAGCCGGACTTCTGGTGATCCCAAGAGCAAAGAAGTGTTCTGCTGGTTCGAGAGCGTTCTCCATCCGGGCACCGGTGCTGTGGAATGCTCTTCCCCCTGAGATCCGATCTGCAACCTCAGTGGAAATGTTTAAATCTAAGCTTAAAACTCACTTCTACTCCATAGCATATGAATAACCTACTCTTCTCGTCGGCTGAAAAATAGTCTGTGTAATATAGTGTAATAATCTGTGAAGCCCTTTGAGACTCTTTGTGATTTAGGGCTATACAAATAAAAACGACTTGACTTGACTTGACAAGTGTATTTTAAGCCTAGATTTAAACATCAAATGTGCTTTAAAGTGTTAACCAGAGCATAAAAGAAGCTTGAAGGCGTTGCTTTAACCCTTTACATTTTTAACTCAAAATTTAAAGCAGGTTGAAAGCTTTAAAAAGTGGTTACATTCATTTTTTGAATAATTATTCATTATTATTATAATTATTATTATTATTATGTGTGACCCTTTGTTCTATTTTTTTCTATATGAATAACTATATATGTTACTTTTTAACATTACATGCCATTTTGTACGGATAGAACTGTGATGCCCCCTGTGCCTGCTCCTTTGGCGCCAACTGCCTCGGACTCTGATTTGCTCCCTGTCACTGTTTAAACCCACGTCTATAGGTCACCTGTTGTCAGTCCGTCTGCGAACCTCAGTTTACTCTAGTCAAGCCTTTTTCGACACTGACTCCCACCTGTTTTTGCTCCTGTCTGTTCCCCGGCTTCGACATGTTTTTTGATCCTGACCACGTCTACTCTACTCTCCTGGCTTTCGACTCGTTTCCGACCCCGACCGCGTTTTTGCTCTCCCGTCCTGGCTACTGACCCGTTTTTTTCCGTCCCCGACACCGCCATCGCTCACCACGGAAGTCCCACTTCCGCGTTCAGAGCGCCCTGCTCCCCGTGCCCGGCGATCACCGGATCGTGGGTGCAACCCTTTCCCTTTTTCCAATAAAACTGAGAGAAACAACGCAAGTGGGTCTTGTCTGCGTTCTTGTCTTGACAAGAACCAACTTTATGCAATACATGAAAGCATATTAAAATAAATTAGCGTTATAGCTTTATCGGTGAGCCGGTACTTTTACCACACCTGAATTCCTTCTTTTCCATCTTTATGTTTGCTAACTGAATACAATCAATCAAGCAAAATAATTTGACTAACGTGCAAAGCATCCCTGTAAGTTCCCATCAATTGAATTATCCATCGGATGCTTTAACACTGACCCTTTGATGAAACCTTCACCATAAACAAGTGCAAAATCAATAAGAGTGAGATAGGCTCTTATCTGTGCCCACCGGAGCTTTTATTGAAGAATTTAAACCTTCCCACGGCTTGAAAGTGAAGAAAAAAAAAAACAAACGAAAAGAAAAAAAACATGTCCGAGCTGCAAAAAACCTCTTAGTTATCTCTGTGTGGCGACAATAAGTGGGCACGTGGGGCTGATGCGGCGTTTGCAATGGAAAGCCGCGCCGGCTGTAAAAAGTGCTGATAAGCATCGAGCGGCGAGAAAAAAAACGGAGGACGCTCGTAAAGTGAGGAAAGGCGGCGGCCTCAAAGTGCTTCGACGTTACGGTAAATAAAGCACTCGACGTGCCGGCGGATGCGTGCCGAGATGGACCAGATGCCAAACGTTTGGTTGGGGAAGTCGCAGAAACGGAAGAAAGAGCGTCTTATGGTGGGTGGAGACTTCAGACAAGGCCAAACGATTATGATGGAGTCTTACGTCCTAGTCGAGGAATAGAGCAGTCCTTATTGGTAACAAAGATGTTTTTCCATCAATTATCTGCACCGCTTATCCTCAGTAGGGTCACGGGGGTACTGGAGCCCATCCCAGCCATCTTTGGGAAGTAAGCAGGGGACAGCCTGAACTGGACACAGGGACAGACAACTCACTCATTCACACCTAGGGAACATTTGGACAGTTAAAATGTTTTTGAATGTGGGAGGAAACCAGAGTTCCCGGAGGAGAACATGCAAACTCCGCACAGGAAGGCTGGTATAGTTGGATTTGATCCCATGACCTCAGAACTGTGCTTCAGGCATGCTAACCACTCTGCCGCTGTGCTGCCATCATATGTTTACATTCAATCTAATTCCATCCATCCATCCATCTATTATCTGCACCGCTTATCCTAAGTAGGGTCACGGGGGTGCTGGAGCCCATCCCAGCTATCTTCGCGCAGTGAGCAGGGGACACCCTTAACTGGACACAGGGACAGACAACTCACTCATTCACATCTAGGGAAAATTTGGATTCGGACAATTAACGTTTTTGAATGTGGGAGGAAACCAGAGTTCCCGGAAGAAACCCACACAAGCACGGGGGGAACATGCAAACTCTGCACAGGAAGGCTGGTATAGTTGCATTTGATCCCATGACCTCAGAACTGTGCTGTGGACACGCTAACCACTCTGCCGCCGTACTGCCATCAGATGTTTATATCTAATGTAATTCCATCCATTATCTGCACCGCTTATCCTCAGTAGGGTCACGGGGGTCCTGGAGCCCATCCCAGCTATCTTTGGTGAGTGGGCAGGGGATACCCTGAACTGGTTGCCAGCCAATCGCAGGGCACACAGGGACAGACAACTCACTCACTCATTCACACCTAGGGACAATCTGGACCACCCAATTCACCTGACATGCATGTTTTTGGAATGTGGGAGGAAACCCACACAAGCACGGGGAGAACATGCAAACTCCACACAGGAGGTTCGATCTCAAGACCTCAGAACTGTGCTGCACACGTGCTAACCACTGCCCCGCCGTGCTGCCCACCCGTAGAAACACGATGTCATATTATTAAGGCAGCTCCATTTAAGCTCATGTTATGTCAAATAATTACGAATTTCTCATGTATTTAAAAATAATTCACGTTCATATGATAGCTCATGTTCTTTTGCGTACGTTTCAAACAATGTTTGTTTTTTTAGTCAATAAAGTTTTCCCTAACGCTTGGAGAAGTAGATAATACACACAGACTCTAAAAAATGTGTTAATGTTTTTCCTCCCTAAGTCACTTTCATCCATGACCTAAAAAAGGATAAGCTGCTCTTGAACATCTCCTGAAGCCAAATGCATTAAACAATGACATCGTTGGGAAAAGTATAAGGCGGTGGCGTGCCAACATCACGGCCCCGCTGCGTGCCGAAAAGCGCGAGGCGAGCCGGGGGCCCAAACCCGTGACCTTCCCCCGTCATGCCAGACATGCTCATCCATCACCGCAACCTTGAAGCATTGTTTCAGCGAGTTTGCAGTGCTGGTACCAAAAGTCTCAAACACACACACAAAAATTCTCGTTTTCTTGGTAGCTCATTTTGCTAATTTTAGAAATACATCTCATCTTTGTTTTTGGTATCAAAATAAAATTACCGTATTTTCCGCACTATAAGGCGCACCTAAAAGTCTTCATTTTTTTCAAAAGCTGACCATGCGCCTTATAATACAGTGCGCCTTATATATGGCTCAATATTAAATCGCAAGGTCTCGCAACTTACGCAACAGCCGCCGACTCGATTTTCCCCCGAACGTGGAGTAGTCGGCGGTGTATGCTGGGATTTATATACCGGCGTTTCATTGGCTAACCAATGTGTCAATCATCATTTGAATCGATCGCTATTGGCTAAAGTTATTCGGAGCCTCGGATAGGCTAGAGGGCCGAAACAAACCCTGCAATTGGCCGAAAAAGATGTGTCAATCATCGGTTAAATCGATCGCTATTGGCTGAAGTTATTCGGAGCCTCGGATTGGCTAGAGGGCCAAAACAAACCCTGCAATTGGCCGAAAAAGATGTGTCAATCATCCGTTAAATCGATCGCTATTGGCTGAAGTTATTCGGAGCCTCGGATAGGCTAGAGGGCCGAAACAAACCCTGCAATTGGCCGAAAAAGATGTGTCAATCATCCGTTAAATCGATCGCTATTGGCTGAAGTTATTCGGAGCCTCGGATTGGCTAGAGGGCCAAAACAAACCCTGCAATTGGCCGAAAAAGATGTGTCAATCATCCGTTAAATCGATCGCTATTGGCTGAAGTTATTCGGAGCCTCGGATAGGCTAGAGGGCCGAAACAAACCCTGCAATTGGCCGAAAAAGATGTGTCAATCATCCGTTAAATCGATCGCTATTGGCTGAAGTTATTCGGAGCCTCGGATTGGCTAGAGGGCCAAAACAAACCCTGCAATTGGCCGAAAAAGATGTGTCAATCATCCGTTAAATCGATCGCTATTGGCTGAAGTTATTCGGAGCCTCGGATAGGCTAGAGGGCCGAAACAAACCCTGCAATTGGCCGAAAAAGATGTGTCAATCATCCGTTAAATCGATCGCTATTGGCTGAAGTTATTCGGAGCCTCGGATTGGCTAGAGGGCCAAAACAAACCCTGCAATTGGCCGAAAAAGATGTGTCAATCATCCGTTAAATCGATCGCTATTGGCTGAAGTTATTCGGAGCCTCGGATAGGCTAGAGGGCCGAAACAAACCCTGCAATTGGCCGAAAAAGATGACTGAATAGCAAGCTTGCTAAACTACACCATAAAGAAACATGTTTCATTAGTCTGTATTTGTAAATATTTGACTCTCCTGGATTTACTACACTCACGGTTGTAAGAAGACCATGATTGCGTATCATTATTGCACGTGAGAACTTAGGTGAGCTATGCGCTTTTATATTTTCCCGGTATCTTGTTTTAGAACGATCTTGATGTTGCTGTGATGAGTTGAGTGAATTCAACTCAATTCCAAGTGTTTATTGTCATATGCACAGTAAAGTTGCGAGCGAAAAAGAAAATAGAAACTAAGGAATGGTTGGCATTTCTTGAATCCCAAGACTTTAACCTTCCGAATGATATTTGAAATGATGCATTTGAGTGACATCGTACGGACACCGCATCCGCACGTGATCTCGACACGTATTTGCAAGCTTTGGGAATGTTAAGGGGGTAATAAGTTTGACTGAACTATCTGACTGTTTTGTCCACGTTCCCATTGTAGCGCCTTATAATCCGGTGTGCCTTATCTATGGAAGATATAGGACCAAAAACTATTTTTTCGGGGTGCGCCCTATAACCCGGTGCGCTCTATAGTGCAGAAAATACGGTAATTATGAATAAAAAACCGCGTCAAGTCCCTAGCTTAAATCGGTCCCATTGTTTAGCATGTATACAGTGCAGGCTGTTATGATTGCATGGGATTCTGAATTTTAGTTAGCACAATACATTGAGTTTTGTTTTGAGAATGATTGAATTGCACTCCTGTGTATATTTTAATAGCAAATTAATTCATATGGATTGCTGCGATAGTTGATTAAACACAAGTGAGTGTCTTTATTGTGGCACAACGTGTTACTTTTCTGTACTAGACATATCCCTGCTGATTCAGCCCGTTTCCTTGGCTGTGGGTAGGCTAGAAGTTGCGTACTAAGAACAGTGGGAATCTTGTTCATCCGATCGTGCGGATTACTAATTAGATGACGAGACGACCGAAAGGTGTCACGTCTGCTCTCCCGTCTTGACTTACAACTTGTTTCCGACCCCCGATCACGTCTGCTCTCCCGTTCTGGCTGACGATTCGCTTCCGAACCCGACCACGTTTTTGCTCTCCCGTCGGTCCTACGACCTGGTTTTTCTGCTCTGACACCGCCATCGCTCGCCACTGAAGATCCACTTCTGTGTTCGGATCACAAGCCAAGTACGAAAGCCACCCGCTTCCCGCGTCCAGCGAACTTCGGACCGAGGCCGCTCCCCTTCCTCGTTCCTTCAATAAAACATGTGGTAAACGTTATGCGAGTGGGTTTTGTTTCTGTTCTGTTTCTGACATGACATGCATGTTTTTTGGGAATGTTGGAGAAAACGGGAGTGCACAGAGGAAACGCAGGCAGGCATGGGGAGTACATGCAAACTCCCCACGGGGAGCCGGACTTGAACCCTGAAACTCCGCATGTTGGGCTGCGCGATAACCGCCCATCCACCGTGCCGCTCCAGTCAAATCCCTCTCCGAACTTGTCGAAAAGTCATTTTAGTTAGCTTTTGAATCACTTCAGCCCAAAAATCACAGCTTTCTTTCCATGTTGAAGCACACAATCGAAATGGCAAAGCGAACAACGGAAAACTGACTCAACACCGGGCGCAAGGTCTAAAATATTCCCCCCACCGATTTCCATTTTGCCTTTCCCACCTCGGCTTTTTTGCCAATTACACTTCGGGCTCGCCAAATCGCTGTGATGCTAAAAAGCCGAAAGGATTCTTTCACGCCTGACTCCGACCCGAGTGTTCAATTCGATTTGGCGTCGGAGAGACAGCAATTTTTACA